>NC_062558.1:138971138-139113638 GCF_016906955.1 Phacochoerus africanus
GCTGTGCCCTAGAGCCACTCGCTGGCAAAAGGTGCCAGTCTTACCCTCAGCGTCCGGAACAGGGCTGGTTCCTGGTAGAACGAAGGTTCTACCTCTAGCCGCCGAGAGGTTGTGGGCCTGCTGTGTCGTGAGCCTGGTGGAAATGGATGGAGGGCCCCCCGCCCCTGGAGGAGTGTGTGTGTGAAGAAGCCCTCGCCGTTGTGCCTCGTGGTTCTGGGAAGGAGGCTGAGGGGCCAACTGACGAATCTCCAATGTTGGAAATAGGCCACTGTCGGCGTTTCCACTGGGCGTTCATTTACTCTCTCACCTCCTACAGCGCCTCTGCTCAGGGGACAAGCCTTAATGTGGGGCCACCGTCTCTGAGTCCTTCTGGCACTGTTTGTCAGAGGAGCTTTCTTGGGTAAAGACTGCAATGAAAGATACCCGTTTCCTGATCTGAGCGTTTGCAGGGGTGGCCTTGGTGAAGGCGGGAGATTCCTGCCACCCTCCGCCCAGGGAATGAGGCGGGAGGCCTGGGTGTGGGGCTCCTGGGGCGTGAATGGGCCCCCTGACAGCACCATTGGCCCTGGGCCTGCAGTTACGGTGTGCCAGAACTGTTTGGACACCCAGGTGGAGGGCGTCTGCCCCCTGCGCTGCTCTGGCACGCTGGCTGGTTCCCCTGCGCTGCCTGGAGGTCTGTGTTCGCAGAGGTTGCTCGGCGCCCTCCCCTGTGGCTTGACACAGCCCGGCTCTGCAGACAGCCCCAGAAGCCAGGTCAAGTGTGGGCTCCCCGCCGGGAGCAGTGTCCCACCACGGCTGGCCCTTGCCTTAGACGCTTATTTCTCCAACATCTGCAACCCAGGCGCCCTCCCAGAGCACGGTTCTGCGTTAGTGTGAGGACGTCCTGGATAACCCGTAAGAGAAAGGACCCGGGTCAGGGGATGTTTTTGAAGGTCACGTGACTGTAGGAGACCTTCTGTTGTTGTTTTTAAGAAGCACTTTGTGGGAATGTCCAACGGCAAAGCAGAATGTAAAGTGTGACGTGGCTTTTTCCAAGGGAACAAATCGCCCCTTTTATGTGTCTACTTCCTCGTCCACTCTCTGTGACCCAGTGTATTTGTCTGCCTCCTTCCCTGCAAACTGGAAGACACCAGGCCCCAAAGTGGAACCCCAGAGTTACGTGACGATAATTACAATCAACGCGAGGAAAATCATTACTTACGGAACTCATACAGGTCGTTTACATGAGACCTTTCATCCCCAGCTCCGTTTGATTCTGTTTTCCCAGATGTTTGTTATTTAGAATACAGCCTGATTAAAGACAAAATTCACCAATTAAAAGAAAAAATTGCTGTGCTGAGTGTGAATTCCACCTTCAAGCTCTCTGCACGAGGCACAAAGGAGGAGGAGGAGCTCTTGCTTCAGCCTAATTTCTGAGCCACACGGACCCCCAAGTGGACAGAATTTCCATCGGTAGCTGAACCCAAACACCCGTCAGGTGTCCCCCGAGACCTTGACGCTGAGCCACCGGTAGCAAGGTGACGTCCAGCGCCGACCAGTGTCACATGCTTATCCCGGCGTTGCGCATCCGCAACTGAGGAAGCTGCTGCTGGCATTTAGGGTTTGAGGGGACACTTTGCGAAATAGTGGCTTGAGAGCCTGGTACAAAGGGTGGGATTTATGAAATAAGGCCTGAAGACAGTAGAAGGGAGCTCTTGAGTGCACGTGTCTGGGACCAGCTCTTCTGCTTTCCTCCCGCTGCTCGGACTCCGTCAAGCAGCTGTGAAGTCCTGGCCCAGGTGTTTGAGCTCCGGCCCCGGTGCCCAGGAGAGAGGACGGTGGAGGTCCAGTGGAGTGGAGAGAGGAGTGTGACAGCTGGGGGCTGCTAGCCTGCGTGCAGCCCTCGGGGTGACAGCCTGCCTCCCTGGGAGGGGCGGGGGAGCTCCTGGGGGAGCAGGGCTGTCGGAGAAGATGCTCTGTGTGTGTTTAAAGGCACGAGCAGAAGGCTTTAGAGATGAACAAGATGTGAGGAGAGCGAGAGCGAGGAGGCACCAGCCCTCGGGGCCCTCACACCCCCACCTGTCCCCCCAGGGGGGCTGCACCTGTCCACTGCCCCTGCCCTGGTGGGAAATGGGTGCCTGAGGGATGCAGCCCTGCGTCCTTTGGAGCCGAGATGCCCACTGGGTGGAGAAGGGTGGGGTCCCCCTCCAGTGCTCTGGGCGGCAGCCCTGGCCAGGGGTGCTCGCCATGGATGTCCTGCCAGACCCTTGCAGACAGGCCTGTGTACCCAGTGCCACATCGGCAGCACCTGCCACCTGACCAGCCTGAGTATTCAAGCTCTCCCTGAGAGGGTGCCTCATCCTTTGGGACTTGGCACAGAAGGGCTGCCAGCTCTGTCTCCAAGTTGTTTTCCAAACTGTGTGGGCTAGGGGCCCAGGGAACTCCCTGCCTGGCCCCAGGCCGTTCTCCCAGTCCGCTTGGGCTGCCATAACAGAAACTGCACAGACCAGATCACTTGTTCTGGACACCGCGACGTCCAAGATCCTGGAGCCAGCAGACTCAGTGCTGGGCGAGCACCTGCCTGCTGGCTAGCCGTCCTCTTGCTGTGTCCTCAGGGCGCTCTCTGCGGTCTGGCTTATAAAGGCACTGTTTCCGTCCATGGGGCTCTACCTCCCAAAGCCCCACCTCCTCATTGACCTAATTAGGCTCCACCTCATCCTGGGGGATTAAGATTTCAGTCTATGACTTGGGTGGGACACAAGCATTGAGGCCACAGCCTTCCGCCGAGGAGCCCTCCAGAGTGGTGTCCAGGGTGATTTCAGGTCACACTGGTCTTGCCCAGATCACTTGGCTAGAAAGTCAGTGTGGCAGGTGGTTCCATTCGAGTCTGTACAGTGCCCTTCCTGTAACCCCCTCGAGGTACCATCCTAGCATCAAGAGTCGCTCTGTTAAGGACGACAGGTTGTTAACAAATAGGACGCTTTGAAGTCAATTTTAAAATACTCTAGGAGTTCTCTTCGTGGCACAGTGGAAACAAACCTGACGAGGAACCATGAGGTTGCGGGTTTGATCCCTGGCCTCGCTCAGTGGGTTGGGGATCCAGCATTGCCGTGAGCTGTGGTGTAGGTCGCAGACATGGCTCTGATCCCAAGTTGCTGTGGCTGTAGTAGAGGCCAGCAGCAACAGCTCCGATTGGACCCCTAGCCTGGGAACCTCCATGTGCCACGGGTGCGGCCCTCAAAAGACAAAAGACAAAAAAATTATTAAGGATCAGCATCCTTAAATTGTCTCTGTCCTTTTGCATTTGAAAAGGAAACATTTCCAATTTCCAGCCTTCTCAGGATGAGCAGAACACCCCCTTGACATAAAAGCATACTGGGAAAACCTGCCCCAGACAGGTCTCAGGCCCTGGAGATCTGATCTTAGCTCCCTGAGAATGGGCCTGGATGTGGAGCAGCTGCGGGTTGGCTCAGCTCACAGAGGCCTTGGAGGCAGCTGATGAAATTGCACGGTACAGTGGGAAGCGCCTGGGTTCAGCAGAAAAGACCAGGAGAACACACTTAGTGAGGGACCCGGAAGCCTTGGAAACAGGACAGTGGGGTGAGGTGTCACAGTCTTCAGGAAGGGTGTGGTTCTGCATCACAGCCCAGGTGTGGGGATGAGGAGCGGAGAGGCACAGACCAAAGCCCGTAAGGGAGCGCCGTGGTCCAGTGCTGGGCGCCACCAGGAGGAGGAGCGGCCCTGGGAGGCCACCTGCTGCAGCCCCACCCTTGACCCTTGACCAACCAGCAGCCTGGGTAGGCCAAGCAGGCACAAAGCAGAGCAAGAGCTGCGCCCAGCCGGGGCCCCCAGGCCAGAGCTCCCCTCCCCCGGCTCTTTCCTGCCCTATTGGCCGCACAGCCCTGCGGTGCCTCCTGCCCAAGTTCACAGGCACGGTGAGCATGCGGGCGACAGATCCCTGACCCGCCTGTGGTTTCATACATGAGAAGGCCTCCGAGAGGTGTTGCTGGAGACGGGCCCTGGGACCCGCTGTGGGGAGAAGAGGATGGCAGGGGGAGGCAGGGCCCGGGGCGGGTCCTGGAAGGCGGCCTTGGAGCCTGCTGTGTTAGATTTTTCAGCTTCTCCCTTCTGCTCCGGAACGGCCTTTGTATGCCATTGTATTCCACTGCTGCCAGTCACCATCGGGAACACCCAGCCTGCCGGTCCCTGTGACCTGAGGCTCAGCAGAGGGGAAGAGGTGGAGGCCCCTGAGGACACAGGCTCCTTGGGGGAGGAGGTCATCCCCCCGGGAGAGGTGGGGTGCAGCTTGAAGCCACATGAGGAGGCGGCACCAGCAGGTGGGGAGGTGGGGTGGGGGCAGGAGTCTCCGGAAGCCTCTTCTGGAAGCCTTCGCTGGCGCTAGCAGGTGGGCCTCCACTGCCAGCAGCACCTCCTCAGGCAGGAGGAGTCTCCGTGGGGGCACCTAGGGTGAGGGGCTGGGTGGGCCCTTGGAGTGTGGTGGGTGGACTGGCCCCTTGCTTTCTAAGAAGGTTTAATGGAAACCAACCCTCCTGCCAACTCACGGGTGAAATTTCCCTCTGAGAACTGGGGGAAACCGCTTCTGATGAACTTTGGAAGTTCCTTCCCCATGACGGTGTCCACGGGGCAGAAGGGGACGAGCAGCATGGCCCGGGTTGTGCTGCGGGACGGAGCCTGGCTGGTCCCCCAATCCCTCAAGCATCCGGCGTCAGCTGTGCCAGGAAGGTTGTTGGGGGTGTGGTTGTGCTGAGAGGTGCTCCAGGTAGCTGCTTGTTTGAGGGGGTGTGCACACACCCCAAAAGTGCAGGCAGAGCATCCCAGCCGCTGAGCCGTGAGGTGACTCAGACTGTGCCCAGCCATGGCCCGACACCACCAGGGCTGCTGGGCCGAGTCTGTGGCCGTCCCCCACACCAGGAGAGGAGGTTTGGGCCACTCGGAGTCACGCCACTCACACATATCTGTATTCAGGCTTGGTTGCCCAGTGCTTGTTTGGGAAGACGTTAGAAATACGCTTCTTTACTGATTACAATTTTTAAACTTGCACACAAGTTCTGGTTTTCCAGAGGTGCCGGACCTCGCATTTCTGGAGGCCCTCGACCCACAAGCGGACAGGAAGGGCCGGGGGAAACTCCTCTCTTGGTCTTCACGTCCAGGTCTTGGTTTCCTGTTGCCGTGGTGCCCAAGCCCACCACCACCCTGGTGCTTGCTCGGCTGTGACTTGTTGGAGTGAAGCGATTGGCGTCCACAAACACGAGATGAGCTTGGAAGACACTAAATAATCTTTCTGAAAGGAGGAAAATGTAAATCGTTTTTAACAGTGAAGACAGGGCGGGAGCTGGTCTCAGTACACCTGCAGGTCGTCCCGACGTGGACAAGACGGCATCTCACCTCGGCTGGATTTGGGTCTTCTGTTGGTGCTGATGCTCACTAAATCTTGCAGCAGCACGCTGTAAACACAGGCGTGTGTGCCGTTTCTGGGGGAAAGTTGTAGCTGCAATGGAGAGGCATTGATTTCACACTGAAAGAGTGTGGGGGAGCCGTAACCCTGCTGCTTAGAGAAGCTGGCAACAGCTGGCAGTCCCAGAGAAGCGAGCTGGGCAGCAGAAACCACTGTCCTCGCCCTGATTCTGAGTTCGCAGCGGGGTCCGCTCTCCAGGACCAGCCCTGTGCTCGTCCCATCGCAGAGGCAAACTCGCGGTCTCGGGGGAGCGCCGATGAAGAGCCAAAGAGCGATCGAGGTGCTTCCTGCCGGATGACCCCCGCTGGAGTTTTCTTCGGACGCAGCAGCACGTCACCTCACCTGGCATGTTGTGTGTTATGCACGTAACGGGCACCGCCGGGCCACATGGGGCCCGTGGCAGAGGAGCAGCAGGGACCATGCTCACGCGAGCCCGTCGCACGCCGGTGTCCACGGCACTGTGCACACAGCGGTGCAGCCCCGAGCCCACGGCGGTCCCCTGGGTTCACCGGCTGCTGGAGGCCTCCTTCCCGAGACTGGCAAAGATGATGCTCGCCTGGAGGGCGTGGCACGCGGCGGCCAGTGTCCCCTTTCTGGGGAGGGAGTTGCCCACAATGCTCAGAACCCAATTTGAAGTGTAACCTTAATGTTTATAGAAACAGCACATAAAACTCGCCCCAAAGAACTTCTTCCACCAAGAAGGCAGCAGAGATGGTGACACTTCATTTTCCAAACAGCTGAAGCAGACCACAGGCCTGGGGGTCCGATGGGCTTTGTGAATTAAGTCAGGCAGTTGTCACCATTTCCTAAGAATAACTGTAAAGAGCCCCACAGAATGCAGACTCTATCTCATTTGGGGACACAGACCTTACCCTGGGGAGTCAGCCTGGGCACCTGCTTGCAGTGGTTCCACACTCTGGGCCGTAAAGCTCTGGGTCTCTGCCAGCTGTACGTGCAGGTCAGTCTTTCCTAGCAGCCTGCTGCGTTCCGTTGAAAATTCAGAAATCCCATGTGGGTGGCCGATTCTTCATTGGCCAGTAATTTTTTGTGAAACATGCCAGAGATAGGCCAGTTTTGTTTAATTCATTTAACAAATACCTGACGGGGATCTGCTGCGTTCTGGGGTGCAGATGTCCAGCGACGTGGCGGACTGCAGACCTTGCCCTCAAGGTGCTGGTGGCCTTGGCCGGGCGGGGACGGGGCCGGCGGTAGAAAGCAGTGGCCGCAGAAACTGCCTTCAATGTATCCGCGCGTGCCGAGGCGGGCATGGGGCCCTGCAGCGGGGGGCGAGGGGGGCAGGACCAGGGCGAGGGGAGTCCCTGAAATGCGCGAGCCAGGCCTTGCCAAGGAAGCGAGCTTCAAGGTCCTGCGGAGTGAGGCTGCGCTGGGAGGGCCAGCGGGCCAGCTCTTCCCCACAGGGTGTGACCCGAGGATTTCCCGCCCTCCGACTAGCGAGCCCTCATCTCAGAGGTGCAAAGTCTCAGCCAGCCCTTCCCTAACTGGCACCCCTATTACTGTTTTCTTTGGCTTAGAAAATTCCCGTCAGTGTATATATTTAATGTGGTATCGAAATGGCTCGGTCCCTCCTCCCACCCCCTAAAAGCCAGCAAGTCCCTCAGGGCCTTTCCGAACCTAAAGGTAGCCTTCCAGGTACTGTACACTATTTGGCGTTTGTTTTTGTTTTAAAGGCCTGTTTTTGGGTGTCCCCTGCCCATCAGTGACCCCAGCTGAGGGGCTAACTTGGAAGACTGAGCTCTTGGCTCTCACTGTAGCAGATGGGACGACTCTGCCATGACTGTCCCGGAGACAGGGAGGAGACAGGCACACCCTCGGACTCGCAGGGCCAGGACGGACCAGAGCCACGCCGTCGGACGCGCACAGCCGGAACGGACCAGCAGCAAACAGCCTCCCAGGCCTCACCACCTTAAAACAGACGCACGACTCTATCTGTCTCATAAAATATGCATCGCAAGCAGCACCCAAATGCTCAAAGGCAAGAGACACGCCTGGTGCGGGCTATGCCGGCCAGCCAGGGTTTCTTAGAAGCGTATTTGATTCTAATTCAGTAGGATTTTTAACCCCTGCGTTTGAAAACTCTTGTGTGGAAAGCCCATGTTCTTCCCATTAACATCAATGAGGTTTCCGCATACCCACATATCTGCTGTTGAGCTTTGAGAATTGAAGCCTCGTCTGCTTTTAAGAGCAGGCTCTCACTGTATCCACTGCGGTTCTGCAGTGATTTGACATGTCCTGGAAAAAATTATCTTTCAAGAAAGTATGTTTGGTTGATTGAAATCAGATTAATTCCACATTTCTGTGTCATAATTTATTAACCTGATTGGCTTGCCGAATTGCAGCCTCTGTTTACAAACATCCGTAGGCCTGCATGCGCCTTTTCTCAGCAGCTGACACGCCTCCCCTGCCTTGGCCTGGGAAGCCAGCCTGATGCTGCCAGTTCCCCTGTGAACTGCTGAAGGTGCAGCATTTGACAGCGCCCACTACCCCGCCACCCCCGTGTGGCTGAGAAGCCCTCCGTCTGCAGCGTGGGCGCCACGCGTGCTATCCCAACCCGCTTGTTCTGGATTTTGAGGTTGCAGCAGTCCTTAGGTTTCATGATTTAATGTTCTCGTTTCAGAAATGACCCAAGGTAGCTGTCTTAGTGCCTGGTTTGTTTTCCACGTGTTTGCTGGGAGCTGGAGCAGATCTTGCCCTGCCTCGACGGTCTATAGGTCTGGGTTCTTGGCTCAACTCTCCAGAGAGGTGGGCGGTCATCCTTGTTCGTGAGAAAAGAACCAAAGTGACACCTCCTGCGTGTTCATTCCAAGCCACTAACATTATCTATTTAATGATTGATGAAATTTTGAAGAGCCGTTTAGCTCAAAGATATTCCATTAGTAACTGCCAGAAAAGCTTTTTTGAAACACCTTTGAATCTGCAGAAAAAAGTGGGGAGTTTTTTTGGTCGTTTTTTTTTTTTCTTTAAAGGTCCATAGCCATGACATATGGAAGTTCCCAGGCTAGGGGTCAAATCAGAGCTGTAGCTGCCGGCCTACACCGGATCCGAGCTGTGTCTGTGACCTACACCACAGCTCAGGACAACACCAGATCCTTAACCCACTGAGCAAGGCCAGGGATCGAAGCCATGTCCTCATGGGTACTAGTCGGGTTCATTAATGCTAAGCCAGTCCTGGAACTCCCAGGAAAAGTATTGTCATGCTAACAGATGGACATACGAAAACAACAGTGAAATAAAATGTATAAACTTGAGGTCCCACGTAAAGATGAGTTTTAAATCACATAATGGTAAACGCACAGCATGTACCAAATCTTGGGGGCGCAGATCGGGGGGCCCTGGAGGCCCTTCTTCTCGCTGACGTCTGCGGCCAGAAAGTACAGTACACTCTCTGTAGTGGCCTGTGCTGCTTTTCCTCTGGAGCCGTGAATGTTGTTTCGTAGGACATTTTGGTTTTTTATTGCAGATTCCTATAACCATTTCTCTCTTCAGAGCTAAGTTTATCGTTTCCTCCTTTCTCTTCGTTCATTTTCACCCAGTTCTGGTTTTTCATCTCGCTGTCGGTTGTCTTATTTCTAAACACTTGTTTACTAATCCTTCCTTTTGACGTCCCAAAACACATGCCACTGTAAGCCTCCCTGAGGCTGAAACGTTCCCTGAAACGTTCTCTCTGACCGCTGGGGTGGTGGTCCTGGCGGTGTGGTCAGTGTTCTGAGACCTGCGGTGGCGCCCCCTCCTCTGAGCACAGCTTCCGCCCCAGCCCCTCCTCATCCTTGAGCTGATGATTCTGGCCTCTCTGGCACCAGGGAGACTGTTTTGCTTCCAGCAGGTTTCGCATCTCTTTTTGGGACGCACTTGTGGGTCCCAGTTGATCTTAAGTTCTTTTCCCTGCCTTTGAATTATAAAAGGTTAAAGCGGCACAGGTTTACTGTTTAAAAGGTTTCAAATGTGGAAGTATAAAGATCCTCTCTCCAGAGGCAAGTTGTCTTGTTTGCTTGTGTTTCTCTTTTTGTTAAGACAGGGACCTACCTTAACCAGGACCTTGTTTTGCGAGGAGGACTTATTCAAGTAATAATCATGCGTGTTTCACAGCTGCATGCTCTGCGCGGGTGAGGACTCTGGTGCAGTAACTCTTCCGCCGTCTTTGGAAGTCTGGTTGCTGTTCAGCTTTCTTGGCTCTTACAGGTGTGAGATCCTGCCTATCTCCCTGTGCGAAATTTCTAGGGCAAAGGACACGCACACTTAAAGGTTTGGTGGGTAGAGCCCAAGTACCCTAACAAAAGGCTGTACCGGCTATGATCCTCAACTGACGAAGGCTGTCAGTTTCTCTGTATCTTCCCACGGCGCTTTAAAAAATGACATGTCTTGAAACTGTTGAGGTAATACCTCCTTTTTACGCCTATTAGCCAATTACAATGTTTTTATCTTTTAATCGGGTGTATTCTTCACTTTTCCCCATTGTTTGTCTTTTTTACTTTAGTCGTTTTCTCTAAAGTGTGGCTATTAGTCCTTTGTCTGATAACTTTTGTTTTATTCTAGTTTCTAAACATGCCTTTGACACACTGCGGCTTTAAATTCTTACGCAGTCCAACCTGACGGTCCTTTCGTTGGGGCCTTGGAGTTTTCAGTCTTTCTTCGAAATACCGTTACTACTGCAAGGTCTTTGCTAATGACAGTTTTGTTTTACTGGTGTTAATTGGCCCCTGAATTGCCTTCGTGTGTGATCTGACATGTGCTCTAACAGGAAGGTGTGCGTCGTAGACGGTGAGGTCTCCCGCGTCGTCTTCCGGTGTTGCTTGTTGTCACCCCCTCTGAACTGCAGAGGCCACTTTCCTTTATTCCAGCTTCCCGTGCGGGTCTGCGCATGGGCTCCCCTCGGCTCCAACGCTGCACGCGCTTGTCCCAGGTCAGCTCCTCGTCGTGCAGTGTACGCCTCTGCAGATGGTTGGGTGCGAAATGGCCTGTGTCTTCCTTCTGTGTCACCTTAAAACATACACTCGGGGGTGGAGCACAGGAAGGAGAATAATACACACAGAGTCTGATAGCATGGGGTCGATGTATTGAAGTTTTGTGTGGGGCTTACCTGTTCTCCTAGTGGGTTGTCCATCCTTATGTAGGAGTTACTTATTCTGAATATGAGCCCTTCCACTGTGTATGTTGAAGTATCTTCCATTTTATGGCTTACCTTTTCATCTTTTTAATGGCATCTTGCTGAACAAAAGCTTTTTTTTTTTTTTTTTTTGTCTTTTCGAGGGGCACGCCTGTGGTATATGGAAGTTCCCAAGCTAGGGGTCAATCGGAGCTGTAGCTGCCGGCCACAGCCACAGCATCACTGGATCTGAGCTCCGTCTGTGACCTAACTGCATCTGTGACCTACACCACAGCTCACAGCAACGCCAGATCCTTAACCCACTGAGCCAGGCCAGGGATTGAACCCACAAACTCATGATTCCTAGTCAGATTCGCTAACCACTGAGCCACAACGGGAACTCCAGCAAAAGTTCTTAATTTTAAAGCAGTCAGATTTTATCAGTTATTTATGATTAGTGTATTCTTTGTTACATTTAAATAGTCTTTTCTCAGAGTTCCTGTTGTGGCTCAGTGGATTAAGGACCCGACGTCTCTGTGAGGATGCAGTTTCAATCTGGGCCTCACCCAGTGGGTTAAGGATTCAATGTTGCCACAGGCTGCAGCACGGGTCTCAGATGTCACTTGGATCCGGTGCTGCTGTGGCTGGGGTGTAGGCCAGCAGCAACAGCTCTGATACCTCAGGTGCGGCCGTGAAAAGGACAAAAAAGGTCTTTCTTTCCCACAAGATGATGGAGATACTCTTTCCATTATCTTTGGGATCAAAAGTTGGCAAGCTTTTTTTGGTAAAGGGCTGGAGAATAAATACATTAGTCTTTGTGACCGCCTGTGGTCTCTCTCATGTTCTTAGCTTGTGAGTGGCCTCGGTCCGCAGGCTGTGTGTCGGTTGGCTCTATTTTTCTGCTTTCCCATTTGGCGCTGCAGTGTGCCAGCAGCTGACTGAGTGATGCGTTATATTGGAAAGTGCAGACAGCATCTAGCCTGTTCATTGAGAAGTCCATTCCTTCTCCACATTCAGGGACCCCTCTGTCACAAGCTGAATGAGTGAGTCTGTGCCTGAGTTCTCCACTCCCTTTCCTTGGTCTGTCTGTTCTTGTTCAGCACCACACTTGGCTGTTGCAGCTTTTAGGAGACAGAGAGCTTTAGTTCTTTTTGCAACGCTTTTGGCCTTTCTTGGCTGAGACATTTTCATTAGCCATGTACATTTGAGAATCAGTTTGTCATAGTCCAGAGTAATTTTTATTAAAAAAACAAACACTCTTTTTAAAAGAAACTGAGCTTGCAGTGACACAGTGGATTTGTTTGAGCCAAATTGACTTCTTTTCAACTTTTAGTCATCAAATCTGTGACTTATATTCCTCCATTTTTGGAAGTTGTCTAATTTTCCTCAGTAATGATTTATGGGTTTTCGGTATAGAAGTCTTGCACACATTTTGTTGGGTTTATTATTAGGTGTATGATACATTTAAATATATATGATCTAATGTGGATGGCATATATTTTTCAATCGGCAGTCCTTCCTTAAATGAATGCCGGAACGCACAGCTGAAAGTGTCTCAGCTTGTAATTTTATTTATCAGAAAAATTTTAGATTATAGGACTCCTCAGGTTTCCAGCTTTCTTGAGCTTAATTATTTTTACACAGCTTATTTTGTTTGACTTGTCGTGCTGGCTAGGACCTCCTGTATGGTGTTAAACAGAAGTCGTGAGAGTAGACACCCATGGCTTGTCCCCATTTTTAGGGAGAAAGTATTCCGTCTCTTTTTATCCTCATCAGTCTGGCTGAAGGTTTATCAGTTGAATCATTCTGCTCAAGGGCCTACTTCTGGTTTCATTTATTTTCTCTATTGTTTTCCTGTTTTCTATTTCATCAATTTCTTCTATGATATCAATCTGAGGACACGTAATTTTATTTGAGTGTTTTCATCCTTTGGAAGGCATTTGTAAAATTCTGTTAGATTCTTCTCTTGATGTTCTTCTTTTAGAATGTCATTACACTGCAAATTAGTCACTTCCAATTAAAGACTAAGTGAAAGCTCTTCAATTGTACATTTAAAAGGATTTTGAAATATGGAAATTTCCTTTGTACTTGCCTTGGGATCCAACAAAGCTGCTAGAACAGCAGTTTGTGCTGAAAATATATGTACTGCAAATGTGTGTGGAAACGGAGATCCTAAGAAGTTTGTAAAGCTGCTTGACGTTTCTCAGGATTCATGGAATGTCACTTGTCATCAAAGCAGCTTTATTGCAGGGTAAGCACATAAGTGTTTTGCCTTGCAATTTTAGGTTGAAGTTATTAAGAAACGTCACGTCTGCATCAAAAGCTGATTTCTGAAGATATTTAGTGTTTGATAATAGTGGTTAAAGACAGTTTTGAATGAGAAATTTTTCAGTATCAACTCCGAGCTGCAAAAATTGAAGTAAAATGTTAACTCTGCTTCTAAGCCATTGGTATGCTCTGTTGTGGAGTAATTCGGGATATGAACCTTTATGTGACAAAATGTCCCAAAGCTGAGATGGTTACGTACAGGAGAGCAAGTGATGCCAGCTACCGTTACGCTTCTTCACGTAGCAGGTAGCAGATCGAAATACTTCCTGCACAGTCTCTGCCGATGGGTAATACAGTGAACAACCGTAGGGTTTGAATGCCTTATGTTTTAATGAGCTTTATCACTTTGTCCAACCAAGCCTTTTTCTGCTTTACACATTTTTATCATCATTTCTTACATTGTAGCAGATTCTACTTCAGGTTGTACCAAATTAGTGTTTCCTCAACTGTTTTGAAAATATTCTTGCCAAGGACATAGTTTGTCAACCCTTGATTTAGCTTTCTCCGTCAAGAACTACAAAGAGGAGTTCCCGTCGTGGCTCAGCAGAAACAAATCTGATGAGGAACCATGAGGTTGCAGGTTCGATCCCTGGACTCGTTCAGTAGGTTAAGGATCGGTGTTGCCCTGAGCTGTGGTGTAGGTCACAGACACGGCTCAAATCTGACGTTGCTGTGGCTGTGATGTAGGCCAGCAGCTATAGCTCCCATTCGACCCCTAGCCCTACAAAGCAAAAAAAAAAAAAAAAGACAACCAAGGAAACCAAAAGCTTATTTTTTTTTAAATGATCAATAAAAATGATAAAACTGTAACCAGACTGAAAGAGAGCAATGCAAATTATCCATGTTGGTATTGAAAAGGGAAATCAGTACAGATCCTACAGACATTAAAAAATAATAAGGGAGCTCCTGTCATGGCACAGTGGTTAACGCATCCGACTAGGAACCATGAGGTTGCGGGTTCGGCCCCTGCCCTTGCTCAGAGGGTTAACGATCCGGCATTGCCGTGAGCTGTGGTGTAGGTTGCAGACGCGGCTCAGATCCAGCGTTGCTGTGGCCGTGACGTAGGCCGGTGGCTGCAGCTCCGATTCAACCCCTAGCCTGGGAACCTCCATATGCTACGGGAGTGGCCCAAGAAATAGCAAAAAGACGAAAAAAAAAATAATAAGGAAACGTTATGAACAGTGTAATGGCAGTAGATGTGATGACTTAAGTGGGTAAAAAGTTATTGAAAGACACAAGCTGCCAGGGCTCTTTCAGGAAAAAGGGGCTCCAGTCCGATGGTGGTTATATGACCCTCCCCCAGCGCTCATTGAACTGTGCGCGTGTAAAAGGGGTGGGTTATACTGTATGTGACTTTTACCTCTGCCACAGGCAGAGTTTCCTGTGGGCAGAAGCCTCGGACGTACCTTATTTGGAGCCCTTGGTCTTTGGAAAGGCGACTTCCAGGGGTGCTGCCGCCCTGCGGTGAGGCCCAGCTGACAGAAGCTGAGCATCAGGTCTGCAGGCTGACGGCCACCCTCAGCCTTGCTCTTCCTGCTGCATCCATTTGGGGGGCAGGAGGGGTGCTGTCCAGGGCCAGCTTCTGGCTCTGTCCAGACTTGGCCTGATGTCAATAGAGAGGGGTTGTGAGTTCTCACGGCCTGGGTGTATCAGCTAAAGAAATTGCCGCCTTGTATTTTAAAGTTAGTGGGAAGTGAGTGGTTAATGGGATATAGGAGCTCTTTGAGACGCCCGTTCTAATCAGAACAGGTTTTGTGTGGTATTTAATGCCTGTTTAAATGCATTTACTAAATGTCATTTATATTAAAATCTAAATGGAAGTTTGTGAAGAAAAAAGTAGTCACACCTTTTTGCCAAACCCCATCCTTTGGTTATAGTTCTCTGCCAACTACGTTAACATATTGACCTAAAGCGGCAATGTGGTTGCTTCTGTTTGGGTTTGAAAGATGTGCTGAACTTTAAATGCTTGAAACCCATACATAGAGCACTTGTTTCGGCGCTTGTCGGAAGACGGTACCGTAGTTCTTCTGATTTAACTGGGTCTCCATTACATGTGACGTCGTCTCAGCTCTCATTTTTATTAAACTAAACTCAAGAATGGAGAATTCTTTCACGTCATCGTATGTCGTTAACGCGTATTGTTTTGGGGACCCAAAGTCAGCCCGTCTGGTGACTGCTCAAATGCTTTCTCATTCCCATTCTAAGATTAGAATTGAAGTCTAATCTAATTCCCTAAATCCGCACTGGGCCTGACTTCGAAGCTTTGCTGCTTGGCACACAAGCGTTGGAGGTGAACCCGGACCCCCGTCAGGACCGCAGCTGCTTGCTGTACGCCTCTGCTGGCTTTGGCTGGACCCTTTCGCACTCGGGTTGCCCGGCTTCTTCCGGCTCTTTCCCTTGGACCCCTGCCCGGCTTCCGAAGCAGGCCCTTGATGGAACTCCACATCGGTTGTCTGAGTTACCCAGTTGCAGTCCGAAGGGGGGCAAGTTTCCAGAGGAAAACTAAAAGCACGAGGCTTTTGTCCGGAGCGTGGGGCATCCTGGTGCGTCCATCTCCTTCACACCAGCCAAGGCAGAGTTAAGGGGCTGAGACGCCCCAGGGTTAGTTCTCTGGGCCTTGTCCTGGAACCTTCTCACGTCACCGACTCTCCACCAGCCAGGTTTTTCCTCCAGAAGGTCCATGTTGAGGCCAGCGTTGGGAACACAGCAGTAAGAAAGTAGGACGGGTTCTCCTCGCGCTCCTGGAATCCCCAGCCCAGCCGGGGAGGCAGGGCTCAGCCGCCGATGGGCCAGGAGGTGTGGGTTCGGAGCGGAGAGGAGACCCCGAGGCGAGAGGCCAGGCGCTGTGCGAGCATGAACGTGGGGCCCGGGCCTCTGCGTGGGGTCAGGGGCCGCTGCCTCGAAGGCAGCATTTAAATGAGATGCGAGCGACGGGAAGGGGGTACAGAGGTTCAGGCAGAGGGGACCGCGTGCAGACCCCATACACTCGGGCACACGCAGAATGTGGCCGCGCGCCCTCTGCAACGTAGCAGGTCAGGGACCAGGGCCGGGCCGGGGCGGCAGAGGCCGGCTCGCTCCGAGGCTTCTGGAGCGCGGAGCATTTGAGGGGAGCAGCACGCCCCGGGACAGCGGGCGTGTGGGCTGTCCTTTCAATATATTTAAACTTTAGAAGAAAAAATGCCACTCGTCCTTTCTTTCACCGCTCACCCCTGCCTCCGGCAGCCACTGGTCGGCAAGCTTGGTTTTGTGTGTCCGTGTGGGTGTTTAGGTGCCACATGTAAGCGAGACCATAGGGCAGTTCCTTCTCCAGCTGACGTGTGTCACTTAGCGTAGTGTCCTCGAGGCCTGCCCGTGTTGTCGCAAGTGGTATGACTTCATTCTTTTATGGCTCAATGGTATGTCATTATTTGTGCACGCCCCATTTTCTTCATTCATCTGTGGGAGCACGCGTGGGTTGTTTCCGTTTCTTGGCTCTTGTAAATTGTGCTGCAGTGAACATGGGGGGGGGCACGTGTCTTTTCAAGTTAGTGTTCTTGCTTTTGTCAGAGACCCAGGAGTAGAACTGCTGGGTCAGATGGTAGTTCTGTTTTTAACTTTTCGAGGAACCTTCGTATTGTTTTCCACACTAGCTGCACCGATTTACATTCTCACCAACAGTGTACAATTTTCTCCACGTCCTCACCAGCATTTGCTATTTGTGGACTTTTGGGCGCTACCCGTCTGACGCATGTGAGGTGGTTTCTCAATGTGGTTTTGATTGGCATTTCCCTGATGCTTGGTGATATAGAGCATCTTTTCATGTGCCTGTTGGTCCATCTCTATGTCTTCTTTGAAAAAATGTTTATTCATATATTCCACCTATTTTTTAAATGGGTTCTTTTTTTGATGTTGAGTTATGTGAGTTTTTTACATATTTTGGGTATTATCACCTTATCAGATACATGATTTGCAAATATTTTCTCCCATTCAGTAGGTCTCCTTTTCTGTTCTGTTGATGGTTTCCTTTGCTGTACAGAAGTTTTTTAGTTTGATATAGTCCCATTTTTTTATTTTTGTTTTTGTTTCTTTAGCTTCTGGCATCAGAATCAAAGAATAAGCACTAAGACTGATGACAAGGAGCATTTTTTTTTTTCCAGAAGTTTTATGGTTTCAGATTTTACATTCAAATCTGTAATCTGTTTTGAGTTAATTTCTATATATGGTGTAACATAGCTTTCCATTCTTTTGCATGTATTGGTCCAGTTTTCCAAACACCATTAATGGAAGATACTGCCCTTTTCCCATTCTGTATTATTGACTCTTTGTTGTAAATTACTTGACCACACATGCATGGGTTTATTTCTGGATGCTTTCTACTGTTCTATTGATCTGTCTGTTTTTAATGACAATATCATACTGTTTTGATGACTATAGCTTTGTAATACAGTTTGAAACTAAACAGCATGATGCCTCCAGCTCTGTTCTTTCTCAGGATTGCTTTGGCCATTCAGACCTTTTATGGTTCTACACAAATTATAGACCCGTTTCATCTGTATCTGTTGAAAATGCCATTGGAATTTTGATAGGAATTGCCTGGAATCTCTATATTACTTTGGGTGGTATGGACATAAATTCTTTCAATCTGTGAACATAGAATATCTTTCCATTTATTTGTGTCTTCGATTTGTTTCATTAATGTTTTGTTGTTTTTTAATATGCACATCTTTTACGTCCTTGGTTAAGTTTATTCCCCGATACTTTATTATTTTGACCCAATTGTAAATGATATCGCTTCCATAGCTTCTCCTTACCATTTGTTGCCAGCGTGTAGAATGCAGATTTTTGTGTATTGTTTTTATAGTCTGCGCCTTTATTGAATTTGTTAGTTCTAAGAGTTTTCTGATGGCATCTTCTGGGTTTTCTATATGAGCTTGTCATACATGGCCTGTATTATGTCAAGGTGCATTCCCTCTATACCCTCTTTGTTGAGGGTTTTTATCATAAAGGGGTATTGAATTTTGTCAAGTGCTTTTCCAGCATCTATTGAGATGATTTTATGACCTTTATGAAAGAATTACTGTGCATACTACCTAAAGGAACATACGGACACTTCCTTTTATCGACATAGCATATTACATTGATGTGCAGGTGTCCAGAGATCCTCGCATCCCTGCGGTAAGTCCCATTTGATCATAGTGTGTGATCCTTTTAGGGTACTGTGGCATTCATTTTACTTAATGTGTTGTTGCGGACGTTTGCATCTGTATTCATTAGGGATACCTGCCGGACGTTTTCTTGGGGTAACCTTGTCTGGTTTTGGCATCAGTAATACTGCTCTCACAAAATGAGTTTGGCCATGTTCCCTTCTCTTCTGTTTTTTGGAAGCGTTTGGGAAGGATTTGTATGAATTCTTCTTTGAAAGTTTGGTGGAATTTACCAGTGAAGCCCTCAGGTCCTAGACTTCAGTTTGTGTTGATTACTGATTCATCTCCGTTTGTTCAGGTTTTCTAGTCATCCTGAGTCAGTATGGGTAAGTTGTATGTCTTTAGGAATTTCTCCATTTCCTCGAGGTCTTCCGGTTTGGTGGCATGTAGTTTTTCATAGCATTCCCTTGTCATTCTCTGTATTTCTGTGTTATCAGTTAGAATCAGAAATCAAAGATGAGATATTATATCTATTTAGTTATTTCTTTTTTTCTTGGTAGCTCAGGCTGAAGTTTTGTCAATTTTGTTTCTCTTTTAAGAGAACCAGCTCTGAAAAGTTTCATTGATCTTTTCAATTGTCTTTTTTGTCTCTTTCGTTTATTTCTGCTCTTAGACTTATTCCCTTTCTTCTTCTAACTTTGGGCTGATTATTCTTTTCCTAGTTCCTTGAGATATAAAGTTAGGTTGTTGCAGATTTTTCTTGTTTCCCAAGGTAGGCATTTGTCATTATGAACTTCCCTATTGCTTTTGCTATATCCCATAAATTTTAATATGTTAAATTTCCATTTTCATATGTCTCAAGATATTTTTTAATTTCTCTTTTGATTTCTTCTTTGACCCATTGGTTGTTCAGTAGCTTGTTCGATCTCCACATATATGTGGATCTTCCAGTTTTCTTCATATAATTAACTTTCTCATATTGTATCATTATGGTCAGAAAAGATGCTTGATGTGATTTCAGTCCTCTTAAATTAAAACTTATTCTGTAGCCTATAACTTCCCTTTGAAAATGTTCCATGTCTACTTGAGAAGAATGTGTATTCTGGTGCTTTGGGATGGAATGTTGTATAAATTTCTGTTAAACCCATCTGGTCTAAAATACCATTTAAGGCTGACGTTTTCTTGGCGATTATTTGAGTGATCTATTCATTGATGTAAGTGGGGTATTAAAGTCCCATTACGATTATTGTATTGCTGTCAATTTCTTCCTTTAGGTATGTTAATATTTGCTTTATATATTTTGATGATGTTATAGTGCATGCATAAATATTTACAAAAGTTACATCTTCTTGAATGAACCCCTCTGTCCTTATGTAACGCCTTTCTTTATCTCTTATTACAATCTTTGCTTTAAAGTCCATTTTGTCTGATATAAGTATAGCTATTCTAGCTTTCTTTTGGTTTTCATTGCATAGCATATCTTTTTCCAATCCTTCATTTTCAGTCTGCGTGTCCTTACATCTAAAATGTGTCTCTCGTCGGCAGCATATAGATGAGCCTTGTTTTTGTGTTTTTTTTTTTTTTTTGGATCCATGCAGCCTCTCCACATCTTTTGATTAGCTTGTTTAGTATATTTACATATAAGATCATTATTAATAGGTATGCGGTTTTTGCCATTTTATTAACATTTTCTGGCTGCTTTTGTAGTTCCTCTGTTCTTCTCCTCTACTGTAGGTTTTGCTCTTCGGTTACCGTGAGGCTCACACATAACAACTTAGGTCTATTGCCGTCTCTTTTTAGATCGATCGCAGTTTGACCCCGTTAGAAAGCTCACCATCATTGTTCCTCTTTACCCTTTTCCATCTGTTATGTTTTTGGTGTCGCATTTTACATATTTTTCTCTTGTGTGTCCCCAAATTATTTTAATCGTAATTGTTTTTCCTGCATCTGTGTTTTAACCTTCATACTAGCTTTACAAATGAATGGTTCACTACCTTTACTATATCTTTACTTTTCCAGTGACCTATACTCCTTCGCATGTGCTCTTTTTACCAGTCAGGGCCCCTTATTTTCAACTTAAAGAAGTTCCTTTGACCTTTCTGTGAGGCCAGTTTAGTGGTGATGAACTCCTTAAGCTTGTCATATTTGGGAAACTCTTAATCTCCCCTTCAATTGCGAATGATAATTTTGCTGGGTAGAGAAATCTTGGTTGGAAGTATTTTACTTTCAGGACCTTGAATTTATCCTGCCACTTCCTTGTGGTCTCCAAAGTTTCTGCTAGATACCTGCTAATAGTCTTACAAAGGTTCTCTTTTATGTAGCTAGTTGTTTTTCTCTTGCCGCTTTTAATATTTTCTCCTTGTCTTTAACTTTTGACATTTTAATTGTAATGTGCCTTGGTGTGGGTCTCTTTGGGTGCCTCTTATAGAATTCTCTAGGATTTTTGGAACTTTTTATTTGTTTGTCTTTTTAGGGCCACACCCGCAGCACATGGACATTCCCAGACTAGGGGTCCAATCAGAGCTATAGCTGCTGGCCTACACCACAGCCACAGCAACGCAGGATATGAGCTGCATCTGTGACCTGCACCACAGGTCACGGCAATGCCAGATCTTTAACCCGCTGAGCGAGGCCAAGGATCAAATCTGTATCCTCATGAATACTAGTTGGGCTCATTACCACTGAGCCACCACAGAAACTCTGTCTTTCTGGGTTTTAATGTATGTTTTCTTCCCTTTTCAGCCATTATTTCTTCAAACAAGATTTCTGCCCCTTTCTCTCTTTATTCTCCTCTTGGGACTCCTCTGATGGGAATGTTAAGCCATTTGATATTGCTTCATATTCCTTCAATCTGTTCTCACTTTTTTCCCATTCTTTTTGCTGCTCTATTTGCATGAGTTTCATTGTCTTGTCTTCAAGTTGACGGATCCTTTCTTCTGCTTCGTCCAATCCATTGCTGAATCCCTCTAGTGTATTTTTTAGTTTGTTTTTAGTCATCACTCTGGTGTAGTGTGGATTTGGACATGTTGAGCAGATGTGGGCAGGACAGGTAGTAGCCCATCACAGCGGTCCAGGCAAGAGACAAGAAAAGTCTGGATTGGTAGAGAAAGTAACAGGAGTGGGGTCCAGAAGTGTATAGATTGGAGAGTTAGTTGGGAATTAAAAACAAGAGGACCCTGTGATTCCATAGGGGCAATGGGAGGAGAAGGCAGCAGTGAGTCCCGTGTTCCTGGCGTGTGTGGCTGGTAGCAGCAGAGCACTCATCAGAACAGGAAATGGAGCAGGAAGGAAGGGGGACTTCAGTATCGGCGTGTTATCCCCAACACCTGTGGAAGCCATAGAGGCAGACAGATGAAATCGGTGGGGATGTGGATTGAGAGTAGTCTGCCTGTAACTGGTGACGTGAGCCCTGTACCCTGGTGATGACCGAGGACAAGAGCACAGAGGGAGAAGAGAGGACCAACAGAGAAGAGAGCGAGGTCTCCCTGGGGAGTAGGCAGAGGTGCCAGAGGCCAGCAGGAGAGTTGGCGGGATGGGGGCACCGGAACCCATTTCCTGACGTCAGCTGGAACTGCCCTCCTCACGACACCCACCAGGTGCCCTGCTCTCATATCAAAACCTGGTGTCCGTGCCTTCCTGCGTGCCAGGATTTAAAGTGCAGGCAGCAGTCCACTGTAGCCCCTGCAAGGTGACAGCTAGATTGAGTTCTGTGGGAATGCTGCCTGGCACAGTGCTTGGCACACACACACACCAGAACACCCGCTGACTCTGCAAGGGTGCATCTCACCACCTGTGTGGACAATCGCAATCACAGCAGCACCAGACCTTGCGGAGGAGCCCAGGGCACGTCCATCCTCTGCGTGGAACAAGCCCGCGGCAGTGAAGGACCAGGAAGGGTCTCAGGAAAGGAAGAGGAAGCGTGTCTGCCCTTGGTGCCAACACTGTGCTCACTTAGGCAGTGTTCTTTGAAAACGCATTTTTTTAGCCCATGCCCCACAGCAGTTAGCGTTGAAGTGGCGGCATCACCGGGAAGACCCCTTAGATCGCCTTGTGAATGTTTGGGCCACATCAGGCTGTGCATGCAGTCTGCAGCTGGCATCAGGTTCTATATAAGAGGAAATAACCGTTTGATAATTATAATCATTTTTAAATTGATAAATTGATTCTTTTAAATACAAGAAACCGTTAAGACTGACTGTTCTGCAGAAGAAGCACATGGGGAAATGAAATTTTCCGTCTCACTGGGAATTTCTTGGTAAATATGCCAGCAAATGCATACATTAAATTAATAATCACGAAAGCAAAATGATCTCATGTACTTTTTAAGCACAGAAAATACATTGTTTACAGCATAGACGAGAGTAAACATCACATAATGGGCACCAAGAATATTTTTCTTTTGGAAGAAAACAGCGAAAACTGGTTCAAGGCCTTCAAGGTCTTTATTTCGACGAGTCTCCCAGAGATGGGGGCCGTTTCCCAGCAGGTGTGTGGCGATAACAGTGCAGGTCCCGCTGTCCACCAGGTGGGGTAGTGATGGCAGACGTGCTGATTCTGCAGGCGCGGCCGTGATCCGGGGCGGCCCTGCCGGTGCCGGGGAGCCACAGACCCTTGTGCCCAAGCCCACCGAGAGCCGAGTCCCATGAATGCATGTGGGTTTCTTTGATGTGCATGTTTTCACTTTTAGCTTTATTTGCGCTACAGTTGCTCGGTCTCGTGATTTATATTTATTTCCTGCTCTTCATGTTACTTGGAGCTATTGTATGTAGTCCCTTTTTCTTTCTGGGCTGACCCGAGGTGTCCTTTGCTGACCGTGGTGAGTTCTCCTGGTTTCCAAGGTTACCCTGACTCAGCAGATGCCTGATGTTGCTGTAAATGTCTACACTGTGGAGAAGAGCCAGCCTCGGGTTTCCAGACAGGCCTTCACCTCCTGTTATCCACTAAGGGAAGCCGTGGTGAGCTCACCTGCGCTCTGAGCCATGCCCAGATCTGGTGGTGAGTGAGGAAAGGCAGTGTAGACTCAAGTCAAGGCCTTGTCCTTCCCCCTCATCTGTTCGTGAGCTGTGTGTTCCTCCGGTGCCCCCACCGGATGGGCAGTCTTCACAGAACAGCCCCTACCCTGGCGCCATGAAGGGGCTTTTCCCTGCCCCCCGTGCACCTCTGGATGTCACCCCTGCTGGGCTCGGTGGCCACGAGTGCTTGTCTGCCAGTGAGGCCACTACACAAGGACGTGGTCCGGCGAAGGGCGTGGCCCGGGCAGGGGAGAAGCAGGCCGAGTGGCTGTGGCTGGGCCAGTGGGCACTAGATGGGGCCTGGGGCTCCAGGCTCCCGAGCAGCGTGACAGCCACCAGCAGCAGGAGCCTCCCTCGCGCAGATGAGGGCGGTAGTGAAACAAGAGGGTAAACGTAGATTACCATGGTATCTGCGGGTCGCTAGTGGAAGGGCACCGCTGGCTGTGAGGGCATAAAGTGCCCTTGACAGGTCGTGACATTCCGAGCCCGGTCCCTGCAGAGGCTGCACCCTCCTCCCTTCCTGTGGGCATGTCCTCTCAGGGCGGCCTGTGTGACACAGAAAGGGGAGACGAGGGACGGGAGGCCTGTCGGTGGCCTCTGAGTAGGACTAACCCAGAAGCACCTCGGAGCGTGGGGCCAGGCCTCGCTGTTCCGCCAGCTCCTGCAGACCGTGAGCCTGGCAAGGCCGCTGGCAGCCCATGCTTCTCAAAGGCCCTGTGGGCCTGGCCTGCCTGCCTTTTCTGAGAGGAGCCAGTGTGGGGGCTTCCACTGCAGTGACACGGAAGGGCTGCCCACGCCAGGCATCCTAAGCTCGAATCCCTTTGCGGGGCCTGGAGAGCGGCCTGTGTCACCTCCAGTTACCTCAGGCCCAGGGAGAAACTCCTCGCCCACCAAACAAACATCTCCCCTGGAAAAGCACATCTTTCAGTTGAGGCCCTCGGAGACGAATGGGAAGGTGTTTACCTTGAACCCTAAACTCTGCAAGAGGGTCGTCAAGCCCTCAGTCACGGTGACGTCCGCTCAGGAATATTTCAGTGACACCTGTGGGTAACAGAGCAGTGGAATCAGCCGTGTGTGTGCATGTCACGCGTGGACCCAGGTTAAGGCGCGGGAGTCTCAGCTGGAGCCGACTGCGTAAAGTCACCTGGAAGAGAAACCTAACACTCTCAGTGCAAAGATTTTATTCTAAGCTGTTACAAACGCACAGTTCAGATCAGCGTGTTCACAGAAAATTGGCTTTGATTCCATTTCATGCTATGACGCATCTGTTTCCAAACCTGAGGAAGTTCTTGGGGGTTCAGAAGGATGTGGGGAGGTGGGCTTGGACCAAGTTGGAGGTGCTCCTGTGTTCTCGGGCCTGCCTGTGCTGGCCCCGGGGGCGCAGCGTGTGGCATTTGCTCATGTATTTCGCCAGTGAGTACTTTCTTTCTTCCCGAGCCCAGGTGAACGTCCCCTGTAACTCGGGGGACCTGCAGAACAGAGTTTGAGAAATGCTGGTGTGTTTCAGTGGACACCCGTAGTTTAAAAATGAAACATTTATAAAATGCTTCTGTTGCAAGTACCGCCCAGGAAAGGCTGATGGTCCTGGCCCCATGTGGCCTGCCCTTCCAGATGCTTCACATTGGGCCGGGCCAGGGAGCAAGTGCAACCTCGGCTTCCCTCCTGAAGGCCGGGGAGCCTTGCGGGCGGACAGCCGCCCTTCCTTGGCCCGATGTCAGCACAGCGGCGGAAACGGCGCCAAGCCGCCGCCTCGCTGTGCGGGTGCCAGGCCGGTGCCGTGCGGCAGACGGCTCCTCCTCCTTCCCGGGAGCGCACCACGTCCCAAGGTCGGCAGCAGTGTTTCCAGAGTTCGTGTGAGGGAGCAGATCCTTCACCTCCACGTGCCTTTTGGTTGCGCCGCTGCCACGTACAGGCCAGGGAGCGTCACTTCAGGGGAAGACGGTGGACGCTGCTGGCTGCAGCTGCGACAGCTCAGGAGCAAACGGGCCCAGCGGCTCATGGGCCCCAGACACTGTCCTCATTCACGTCCAGTCGATTTGTGACAGTGATTACAGGCTGTCGGCCTGCAAGGAGGAGGGTGGCCCTATGACTTGTAGGCTTTCTGAGGAAAGCCAAGTTTGAAGCACGTGGGCCGCCCTGAGCTCAGATTGGCTTTCTCGGGCACAGTTTGGGATCCGGGAACAGAGTGTGGTTATGCCGCCATGAAGCCGTCTCTCCAGCACCGTGAAAGTTTGCAGAAATTGACACCGGGAGAGTCCTCCTTATCAGAGATGATGTGTCGGCACAGAGGCCTCCCGGGACGGAGGGAAGGTGGGTTCACGTGTCTAGGAACCCCTCTTCCCACTCCTTTCTTCCTCCCCAAAGGGTCCCCCTCCTGGCTGCCTGGATGCTTCAGATGATAACTCTCAGAAGCCTGTCTGGGGACCGTCTGTCCCAGGGCAGCCCTGGGGGTAGAGCCCTGGTCCTCAGGGCCTCAAGGGTGCTTTGCTGCTGGGCCCAAGTTCCAGACAGTAGGATTCTCCTTGTCTTTTTCTGGTGGCTTCTGTGTATTATGGCCTATTACCAAACAGATGCCAGGAGATTTTCTTGCCAAGTGGGAAGTAGTTGCTTGGGATCTTGGCTAAGGACGTGGTTTTCCGTGATACACAGACATCTGACCTTTCAGAGTCAACTCCAGGGCCTTGAGGGTGAAAATGGCATCTTCCACTCAGGTCCTCCCTTGGCCAAGAAGACCTGTTGGTTGTGGCTGTTTTGAAATTTTCTCGGCTTATTTTAAATTGAATGAAATGCTTCCGGGGAAATTGCCAATTCCTGGGCACGGTTAAGGACTTTTGGCCACAGGTGCCAGCTGTCAGGGGCAGGCCCCACCCTCAGGTCTGTCTCGGCACGGTCCGTATCCAGACGGCGCACGCCCTTCCCAGCATCCCGGCACGCGTTCTTTCTTCCCCAAGATCTCATGCTCTGACTGCTCCTTCTCCCTGCCGAGCTCTGGATCCCTTGAGGGCATCCTGGCTCGTCCCCCTCAGGCGCCTTCCGTGACCCCAGCGACCTCTGCTGCCCTGCGCACCCCGTGCCCTGCCGCACTGTGACCCCGTCATTTCCCTGTTGTTGCCCATCTCCCTGAGGGGCTGCCAAGGGCCCTGGATCATCACGTGATCCTGGTGCCTAAGGGGACCCAGGAGCTTTATCCTGCATGTCTGTTGAAAACTGTCCCCCTGCCAGTGCTCCAGGGTCGTTCCCGGGCACGAGCTTCCCGTGTGTGTGTCTGTCTCCTGCACTAGACGGGGCGCGCCGTGAAGGCAGCGTCTTTTCCTGGCTGGTCTCCAGCTGTGTCCATGCCACACGCATGTTAATATTCACTTCATACATTTGCCCACATGTGGCATTTCAAATACTTAGTATTTGAGCTAGTAACGTGAATTATGTTTCAAATACTGTGATGATACAGGGAGCATTTCTTAAGTGGAGTTTCCCCGGAAAGCAGAGACGCCCTGGAGATGGACCCTCCCTGGGGTGGGGCAGGCGAGCAAGGTTCTCCGACAGCAGGTGCCAGCAGACCACTGCCCAGGGACTGTTCTATGCCAAAAGATGCTACCCACCTCAAAAAATTGTCAGAGTAAGTATTCCAGAAAAATCAGAAATCCATATTCCTTTTTCAAATTCTATTCCTGACCATCTGCACTGCAAGAGACCCTATGAGAAGAGGATGAAGAGACTTCACAGATCCTGTTTCTGACGAAAGTCTTGTATTCAGAACACACAAAGAACTCTCTAAACGCAACAGAAAGAAAATACACACTCCAATTAGAAAACGGGCAAGACATTTCACCAGAGAGGATGTGAGTTGGGCACTAAGCACATGAAAGGATGCTCCTTAGACAACAGGAAATGCACATCGAAGTCAGCGAGAGGCCACGCAGGCCTGCCAGCTCTGAGAACAGCGTGGCACGTTCTTACACAGTCACGCCGCGCTTCCACGTGGCCCCGCAGTTGCACTCCCGCTCGTATATCCTAGAGAAATGAAAGCTCACATCCTATCAGATCTGCACACGAATCTCACAGTAGTTTCATCCACAGTGGCCCCAAATGTGGAACAGCTCACATGGCTTCTCAAAGGTGAACGAACCCACGGGGTCCCTCCGCACAGGGGCCACTCCGCAACAGAAGCAGCAAGCGGGACCTGTGACGCAACGTGGGTGCCGCCGATGGTCTTGCACTGAGTGAGGAAAGCCCACCTAAAAAGTGTATTTTATTTCTCTCACACCCTTAACATGACAGACTTACACTGATTGAGAGCAGGCCTGTGGTTGCTGGGGACCAGAACTCAGGGAGATGGGACTGTAGAGGGGTTGGGAGGGGGTGACTGAGGTGCTGTCCCTCCCTAGGGGCTGCGGGCGTGGGAGTCCAAACACATTAGCAACTTGCATTAAAAAAACCTTGTAGAGATCCTGCTGAATAGCATTGAGAACTTTGTCTAGATACTCATGTTGCAACAGAAGAAAGGCTGGGGGAAAAATGTAATTGTAATGTATACATGTAAGGATAACCTGACCCCCTTGCTGTACAGTGGGAAAATTAAAAAAAAATTTAAAAAATTAAAAAAAAGATCTCTTTCTATGCAAAGAACTTCTGGAACCTTTCTGAGTTGAGTAAATGGATCTGAAAAATGGAAAAAAAAAAAAAAAAAACCTTGTAAAACTTTCTAAGAAAAAAAGTTTTTTTTTTTGCTTTTTAGGGCTGCACCCATGGCATATGTAGGTTCCCAGGCTAGGGGTCGAATTGGAGCTACAGCTGCAGGCCTACACCACAGCCACGGCAATGCAGGATCCAAGCCACATCTGCGACCTACACCACAGCTCATGGCAATGCTGGATCCTTAAACCCACTGAGCAAGGCCAGGGATCAAACCCGCAACCTCATGGTTCCTAGTCAGATTTTTTTCCGCTGTGCCACAACGGGAACTCCCTAAAAATTTAAATTTAGAAAAACAAGTAAAAGCTAGTGACATGTGAACAAGAGATGTAGTTCAGGTACCAGTGTCGTGCCAGCATCATGTTCCTGGTTGTGGTGGCACACACTGATTCCTAGCAGGTGTCACTGAGGGAAGCTGAGGGAAGGGGGCCCGGGAGCTCTTGTCACCACCTTGGCAATTTCTTGTGAATCTTAAATTATTTCAAGACTTTTAAAAATCTGTTCCCACTACCTACCAGTTTTTAAAAGAGAAAACGGGCTGGCGTGTTGGGAATGGTGCTGGCTTTGCTGCAGTGAATCTCAGAAACAGAGTTTCCATGTGTAGACGTGGGGGTGGGGCAGAGCCATTCTTGGAATGAAAGTTGGTCCCAAAGCTAGAAGATGCTTCTTTTCCCCCAAAAAAAATGTAGAAAAGAAACTCTTAGACTAGAAACATGTGGGCTGAGGTTGATCCTGCTCATGTGATTCTTGTGATGAGTCGCATTACCTGGGGTTTTCATGACTTAAAACACGGGTCCAGAACAGTCCCACAGAACGTGTCCGAGGAGTTCCCATCGTGGCGCAGTGGTTAACGCATCCGACTAGGAACCATGAGGTTGTGGGTTCCGTCCCTGCCCTTGCTCAGTGGGTTAACGATCCAGCGTTGCCCTGAGCTGTGGTGTAGGTTGCAGACGCGGCTCGGATCCCGCGTTGCTGTGGCTCTGGCGTAGGCCAGTGGCTACGGCTCCGATTAGACCCCTAGCCTGGGAACCTCCATATGCCGCGGGAGCGGCCCAAAGAAATAGAAAAAAGACAAAAAAAAAAAAAGAATGTGTACGAGTATTAGACTTACACACACCCAACTTTGAACAACGTGCAGATGCAAAATACGGAAAACTGCCTCCTGACACAGGTCCTGTTTGAAACTGTTTTCCTGATCGGGTCAGCTGTTGACAGTACCATGTTTAAACTCAAGACTGGGTGCGTTCTGTGCACATGGACGTGGCCTGGGACGGCGCTCTCGGGGCCTCCTGACGTGAGGTCTCCTGTCCTGCTGGCGCAGACACTGGGCAGCCTGAGCGAGTCCTGCCCGTCAAGGAGCTGTCCCTGGCACCCCACTCGAATGGTCAGGCTCTGTGGCTGTCCTTGCTGTGGAAAAGGAAAGTCCTCCAGAGATTTTACATCTAATCACTTATTTATAAATCTGTAGGTGGCCGTCTGCAGAATACGCGTCCGGGGTCAGTGCTGGGCTCGAAACAGTTGCCTGATGTTTACATTCCGCCGTGTGTTTTTTCAGCAGCACCTCCACCCCCGTGCTCACAGAAGGGCCCCGGCTTGCTGGGAGCGGCTCGGTGCCTCGTCCCACGGCCCAGCCACTTCATTACCCACGCCTCGGCAGAGGCCGTCCCCTCTGTATTAGCCGGAATATGCATGTTTTCCATCTCATTAATTCAGTCTACATACAATTAATTTTTGCCTATTAATAAACCCCTTGGTGTTAGTGACAGCTATCTAAACCACGTCACCTCGTGTGGAAGAGAAAAGCGTGCTGCAGCTGTGCACCCTCCTCGGCGTTTTTATGGTTGTGTTTGTGGGTGGAAGGGCGAGGGTGCCTACCTCAGCCATTGCGGGGAAATGGAAACTGCTGAAGGGTCGGGCTTTCCGTGGGCAGGGGGGACATTGGAAATATGAATTAGCCCCACGTCTGTCCTGGCTTCTTGGGGGTCTCAGGCCGCAAGGAGATTTGTCGGAGCCTGTATGCGAGGCAGATCCCCTTTCTTGTTCTACAGATCCAAACCCTCACCCAATCTGGACACCCGTCTCAAAGGATGTCTGGGTGTTGTCAAGTTTCACAATTTCTTTTTAAGCCTGTCATTACACCTACGAATGCAAACAGGTGATTGCTCATGTGATAATGCTTCCCGCCGATCATATTCAAAGGGCAAAGGAAAACAGCCGAGCCTTGAAACTGACAGGAGACACCGCCTCTTTGGAGGACGTACGTGGGAAGCCAGGAGATTCCCCACGATCTGAGTTTTGCTCTGTTCTCTTTCTCGCCCTTGTCAGGGACAGGGCGCTGCCACAGGGAAACTTCTCAGTTCAGCACCAGCAGCAAGGAGGAAACGCACAATCCCGTGCAGGTGTTAGGGATCTTAGATTTCTTGCATGGATTTGTCAAAAGTGTAATTACCATTCACAGCAAGAGTCATTCAGGAAATCCAAATGCAGAGCTGCGAAAAGTTGCTGGAGAAACGGGATTCTCTCTGAGGGATTTGGGCCTGAATATGAAGCCGGCGAAACTATCCGTGGGAAAGCGTTCGAGGGCCTGTCCTGGTAAATCTCTAAGAGTGACGTCACGTGACGATTTCCAGATGGTTCTGAGATTCAGCTGGTGTCACTGGTCAGCTAAAGCGGGTGCAGGGGATGGATTAAAAGTCAGATCAACAGTTCAATTTGCTGACTTTCAAAGACGCCGTGTATATCGCATTTATCAATGGTAACGATGAACGGGACTCTTGAGCAGGAACGTACAGTGGCTTTAATGAGACCGCTGCGTTTGGTTCCTGAAGATCACACAGAAAATCCTGTCGGAAGCGTCCTGACCGGCCCTGAGCAGCCCTGCCGGGTCCCAGCAGCCGGCACGACCCATTAGGAGGGCAGCCGTGCCCTTTCCGCTCCTTGTTAAACAACTTTTGACATCTGCCCATGCTCTCAGGACTAAGACCGGCTTGTCCAACAGGGCCTGCTGGCCCCACTCTCCCCCTCGCCCCCAGGGACCTCGGTGCTGGGCCCTGGGCTTCCTGTCCCCACCCCACACCCCAGCCCGACTTTCCCATCCAGCCGGCTGTGCTTTCCTTGGCGGAACGGCTCGGAACAGGGCTCCGTTAAGTAGCCTGCACAGTGAGGGCATGGGCCAACACTGGGCGCTGTCAGAGCCTTGAACTCCCAGTTCCCGACCATGCTCACGCCGAGAAAGTCGAGTTCCGACGCGTCACACGAAGTCTAGTGGAGAAGCCATTGGTTAGCTCTTGGGATGCGCAGGTGAGCCTCTCAGAAGGCGGAACAGCTCCTGTTTTTGTGATGAATTGTCTGCTTGTGCAGGTCTGTGTTCCTGAGTGATGGACTAAGAAGCAGTTCTATTGCTGTCTTCATGCAGGAACAGTAACTATTCCCTCCTTTTGAGGATTTTGGCCAGTAAACCTTTTCTTCCCCTCGCCCTTAATTATTCTCAAGGTTAAGAAAATGCACAGTGGCAGATACGCTTAAAAACCGTCTGTCAGCCTCGTTTGTGACACTTTTTATTGTCAATTATGAAGAAAATTGCTCCTCCGGCTTCCGAAGTCCAAGTCTCTGAGAAGCCTGGTGGCTGCAGACTTAACGTCCACAGCGGTAGAAACAGACGGATGTCGGGAGGCGGGGGTGTCTGCTGGGTAAGGGCACCCAGGCACCTTCTCCTGCAAGTAAAAGTTCTGCCGTCTGCCGTTAATCAATTGAATCAGGAAAAAAAAATCCGGGGATCTCTAACTACATCCATCTCCAAGGCGCCGAGAGGAGGGACCTGGAGAATGGCGCCACATGACCAAGGAAGGCGACAGTTGGCCTTATCTTTGATCCGAAGTTCGGGGTTGGGGGGCTGCCCATCCTGGGCGCCGTTCTCTCTGCTGGGTCATGACGTGAGATGCCCCGAGCCAGCAGCCCTTCCAGAAGCCCAGGAGAGGGTTTGAGGGGTATGACGGTGGGGACCGAGGGACGAGGAAGTGGCTCCAGGTGGACGTCCGTGTCTTCCGTGTCTGCCCGTGATCAGGTCGGAGTCAAGGGTCCTGAGACGGAAAGTGGGACTGGATGCCAACCTGCCCCGGGCACGGCCCGCCCCCCACCCACCCCTTGCATGGCTGGTGGAGGACGTTGGGGGCTGCCCAAGGTCAGGCCGTACTGGGCTCATCCTTCCATCCCTGTTGCAGTGGGTGCCGCACACCACACACAGCAGGCACTTCTGCACTGTAAGTTGTGACGCCGCGGCCCTCAGCAGTGATGAGAGGACGTCTGTGTTGAAGGAGGGGGGCCCAGCGCCAGCATCACACCCCAGGGACAGCCGTCATTTCCGTGCAGCTTGGAGACACACTGGTTGTGTTACATAGTTTTGTGGCAGTTTCGGGGTATTTTTCAGAAAAAAAAAGTTTCTTTTTGTCCCTTGATTTCTTAGTAAGTTCAGCAGAATCACATATTTCTAGTATATGTATTTTATTTCACTTTTTTCCTATAACTATTTATTTGAAAATGACAAGCCAGGTAATTTGCAGTTTTTCCACGCCTAGGAGTTCAGCTCCAGACCCAAACGCTATTGAAGTTTCTGGTTTGATTCTTGGAAATAGGAGCTCGTTTGGTTTAATCACACACATACTGATGAGCTGGAAGATGTTCCGTCAAAGAAACTAAGAGTGAGGGGACATGGGTCCCAGAGGACCAGGAGCTCAAGGGCTGTCGTTCTTTCCACTCCCGAGTTAACTCTGTAAAGAGGACCACAGCGGGGTGGAGCGGTCTGTGGATTAACCCCAGCACGTACCCCTTTTCTGAACTCTCTTGGTCTCTTTCCTGGGCAGTCATGCCAGCTTTTTGAAGACACTGCCCACCCAGGCAGAGGGCCATCTCTCCCTGGGAAGAGCTGAGAAGACTCTTGGCCGAGCTCCGGTCACATTCTCCCCCACCCAGCCGAGAGTCGACAGGTGTGCTCTGGGTTACCTTGTACTGTGAGACTCAGATCCTTGGCTTTCCAGTGGTTTCTGGGCTGGGCCAGCAATTCCCTGGAGAGATGATGGGTCAGGATAAATCCGAAGCTGCCCAGCACGTGATTGGACCTGATGGGTCGGACAGAGAATAGTTGTAGGAATACTAAAATGGAGTCTCTGAAAGTAATGAACGCGTCCAGACTGGTCTTCAGGCCCTGAAAGTCTGCTGAGTCTTGGTCTCTGGGTGGAACCAAAAACTGAAATGTAAAATCCCCCTTCGGTGCTTTGAATCTGTCTGGTTCAGAAAACTGCTTCTTAGATGCTTCGGGTTTTCATCAAAACAGAGGCATGCAATAAGAACAGTCTAAAACTTGTCGAATTGGATCATGTATTTGCACGTGTCTTAACCAGTTTTGCTTTAAAGGTTCAGTGATTATGTTTTCTGGAGAATGCGTGATAAAGATGATAAAAAAAATCTTAGCTGGAGTACAGTCAGGCAGTAGAGCATATCAAAAGCAGTTCCTTTTGCGCTGAATAACTTGTCCGTAACGACTCTTTGCCCCGTCATTCCTCATCTCGAGACTTTCCCAGCTCTTCACGATTCGCCAGACACGAGGAGCGCTTCGCGAAAGGCGCTGCAGAGTCGGCCGCCGCGAGTGATCCAGAGAGGCTCCGCGGCGAGTCTGTGACGCCATCCGACCAGCCCACGGAAGGTGGAGTGGCCCAGAGGCCTGACACGCAGAACACCTGGCTGCACGGGGCTGGTCTGAGCGGGGCCTGTGACCACGGGAGTCACCAGTGGAAACTGCTCCCTGGGCCGAGGTCCGCGCGTGCAGAGGGACTGGAGCCCAGTGTCCCCTGGAGAGGGCCTGAGTCAAGGCCAGGCCGTGCGGACTCTGACCAACAGCAGATGCGGAGTTTGGATGTGATTCTCTTTGCACGATGGGCAGCTGGGCAAGGCCGTGAGCAGGATGGTGACATGGACCAGGCAGGATTGGGGGGAGGTTTGTCTGGCTTTGGCAGGTCTGCTGGATGGGAGTGGTGTGTGGAGGGGCCAGTTCAGAGGCTCTGGTCATTGTCCAGGACACAGTGGGAACTGTGTGTAGTGGTGACAGGAGGCAGAGGAGGCGAGAGTTGTACAAAGCAAAGGCCAGTCAGGTGTCCCGGGATTTCCAGCCTAGGGGCTCGGAGTGTTCTGTGCCATTGTTACCAGCAGTAAGGAACGGCAAGGTGTTACTGCTGCGGAGAGAGCTGCACTTGCCCTGGCACGGCCAGCAGTGGGCTGACCGGCATCCAGGTAGCCATTCCGAGCAGGCGCTGGTTGGGCAGGAGCCTGGCTGTCACCTGCCGGTCCATGCCCAGTCACGCCAAAGCCATGAGAGTCTATGCAGAAACGCCACCAGCAGTCAGGGTGAGATGAGAGGCGGAGCCGGTGAAGGGTGTATGGGCAGCAGCGTGGAGAGGGACCTGGGGACCTCAGGTGCCACAGCCAGAGGCTGAGGCAGGAGTGGGCGAGGGGGGACATTGGCTCTGACCCCTGGGGCGCATGGTTTCCATGGACCGCGGTTTTCAGATGAGGGAGGAGGGAGCAGAGACGTTTGAGCACAGGCAAGGCTGCGTGGAGCCGGAGCCGGAGCCGGAGCCGGAGGGCTGCCCCGCTGAAGGAGGTGGACGGGGCACCCGGGGCAGGGGGCTGGACTGCGCGGTGCTCCGGGTCCGCGCTTCTCTCAGTTCATGGAAGGATTCCCCTCCCAGCACGTGTTTGTTCGTGACGGAAGGCACCGCATCGGGCTTCAGAGGCCGGCGCTCAGGTCCTGAAGGCCTTTGCCACAGAGGGGAGGACGGGGGCCGGCCCGGAGCGGCCTTGGTCTTGGCCTTGCTCTCCGGGAGTCCTCCCTTCAGGGGTCTGTGGTTCTCTGAGGCGCTTCAGCTCCTGCTCTCACTGCAGTGAAATCGTTAGGAACAAACATTCGCTGTTTATGAAAGTCAGTGCTTTATAAATGCTTCTTCCATCATATTTCACAATTGCAAGGTATGTTCACACAGCACAACTTCCCCTTTTTTAAGTGACTTTCTCAAACTAGTTTTCTTGTGCATCCGAGAATCCTTTCAGAGAATTCCACTGTTACTCAAGCCTGGGACACATCGAAGCCAAAGAGAACTAAAGTTGGACCAGGGCACTGGGAGGGCCTTTAGACCCCCTGGGGCGGCCTTGTCAGGACTGCTGGGAGGGGGCCAGAGACCCAGGGCATGAGCCGCTCCCTGTGGTGCCAGTGTGGAACTGTATGGCCCAGCGCCCACAGGCTGACCTTGGGGACTGGCTGGCCCTGCGTGGGGCAGCAGAGGGAGGACACGGGGCGGGGGTGGGGGCATGGGACCGGCAGGCTCCCACCAGAGCCATCTCAGTGGGGTCTTTCATCTCCTTCTCCCCCTCTGCTCTTCCCGAGCTCAGGGCCGAGGGTCAGGGGTCAAACCAAGGCTTAGCACTCTCGGGGGTGCCTCTGGTTGGCAGGTTTGCATGTAGGGCCTGGTCCCTTGTCCTGCTGTCAGAGAACGTCTGTAAAGAAATGCCGCCTAGTTTTTGCTGGAAACCCAGCGACACGCCCTCCCTCTTCCCCTGGGAGCGCCGTGAAGCGGGTCCAGGCACAGAGCTTACCGTCCACAGGCCCGCCTGCCAGCAAGTGTGACAGCCCTGAGGGACCTGTATTGATTTTCAAGAGGAGGAAAAGGCCTATAAAATCGGACTTTCCCACCTGCTCTGAGTAGACATTGGTGCTTCCTAAAGGGAACTCTGATTGGCTGGCTTTACAGCTCACGTCTTCTCTGCCCTGTTCCTCCTCCTCACGCTCCTCCTGCCTCTGACCTTGCCCGGCCCCCTTGGCTCTGCTTCCTGCTCGCCAGCAGAATGGGGTGCTCTGCGGGTCGACCTAGGATCCGAAGACCTCGGGTGCTGCTGAACGAAGTCTGAGCGCCCTGGAAGGAAGCGGCGCTGGGAGAGCCGCCAGCTCGCAGCGAAGAGGGTGGGCGGGAAACCGGCATCTGCTCCGCGTTCAGAATGATGTCACCCCTCAAGCTGAACACCCCGGTTCCCAGCGCCAGTGACAAGGCTTGTTGAAGACGTACAAATGTTTTCTGCTGCTTGTAATCTTTCTTGCAAATATTAGTATTCTGGAAGAAGGATTTATTTTAATAATGTGAGTTTTAGGGGGTTTTTTCCCTATAGTTAATGTCGTTTTATTACTCTACATCCTTGCCAGGAAGCTCATTTTAAGAGTTTCAATTCAAAATTAAATATGACCTCAGCGTTTTAAAATACAATTGCATTAACTGTCCATTTAATAGTTGCTTAAGATTTTTCTGGCCGCTAATGTATAGTCAATATACTTGTCTGATATTAAATACAGTGTTTTCAGCTATGCTCCCCAGCTAACGGGTTCCAGCTGCAACAATAAACAGCGCAGCAAAGGCCGCCTGAGAAAGGGAGCTACAACGTGGCTCCCAGATGAAACGGTGGTGTCATCTTGGATCATCGGCTACGCTTCTCTTTAAAAACTTGACTGCGTTTGATAGTCGGAAACTACCTGTTATTTATTCAGAACCGTACAAACCAATTTACCAGACAGGTAATTCAGTGACAAGATTGTTCATTAAGAGGCCCAGTGCCCAAGTTAATGGGACTAACCTCGTGGAGGCCAGGCCGCCTGTAGTACACGCCTTTCGGAAAGGAAAGAACGGTGTCTTCAGAACCTTGAGTTATTACTTTCGCATTTAAATTAAGACGCATTCCCTTGCCGAGATGAACAACATTTTTTTCTGAACTACATCATGACAGAGTAGACTCAAAGTGTGTGGGGATCAGTTTTGGAACGCACCTTAGGGGCGGGTGTGTGTTAGCTCTGTTCGTACCTAAGGCCTTAGTTCTCCTGTTGCGGGTTCAGGAGAAAGGAAACCGCTCCTTCTTTCTTTTTGTCTTTTGTCTTTTTAGGGCTGCACCCGCAGCATATGAAGGTTCCCAGGTTAGGGGTCTAATCAGAGCTGTTGCTGCTGGCCTACACCACAGATCATGGCAACGCCGGATCCTTAACCTACTGAGCGAGGCCAGGGATCCGACCCGCAACCTCATGGTTCCTAGCCAGACTCGTTTCTGCTGTGCCATGACGGGAACTCCGAACCCACTCTTTCTTGCTTTTGTTGTTGTTGTTGTTATTTCCCCGTACAGTTTTTTTTCTACTGTACAGCATGGTGACCCAGTTGCACATACATGTGTACATTCTGTTTTCTCATATTATCATGCTCCATCATAAGTGACTAGACATAGTTCCCAGTCCTACACAGCTGAATCTCATTGCTAATCCATCTCAAAGGCAGTAGTTTGCATCTATTAACCCCAAGCTCCCCATCCAGCCCACTCCCTCCCCCTCCCCCTTGGCAGCCACAAGTCTATTCTCCAAGTCCATGATTTTTTCTGTGGAAAGGTACATTTGTGCCGTATATTAGATTCCAGATAGAAGTGATACCATAGGGTATTTGTCTCTTTCTGACTTACTTGACTCAGTATGAGAGTCTCTAGTTCCATCCATGTTGATGCAGATGGCATTGTCGTTCTTTTTTATGGCTGAGTAGTATTCCATTGTGTATATATACCACATCTTCCTAATCCAATCGTCTGTTGATGGACATTTGGGTTGTTTCCATGTCTTGGCTATTGTGAATAGAGCTGCAATGAACATGTGGGTGCATGTGTCTTTTTTAAGAAAAGTTTTGTCCAGATATATGCCCAAGAGTGGGATTGCTGGATCCTATGGTAGTTCTATATTTAGTTTTCTGAAGTACCGCCATACTGTTCTTCATAGTGGCTGTACCAGCTTACATTCCCACCAACAGTGCGGGAGGGTTCCCTTTTCTCCACACCCCCTCCAGCACTTGTTACTTGTGGACTAATTGTAATGATGGCCTTTCTGACTGGTATGAGGTGGTATCTCATGGTAGTTTTGATTTGCATTTCTCTAATAATCAGGGATGTTGAGCATTTTTTCATGTGCTTGTTGGCCATCCGTGTATCTTCCTTGGGAAAATGTCTATTCATGTATTTTGCCATTTTTCCATTGGGTTGTTGGCTTATTTGCTGTTGACTTGTATAAGTTGAATCACTCAAAACCTGCTGGCCCTGGGAAATGGCGGGATAAGAGGGAGGGGCCAGGGAAGGGGCGTGGCCTCCCTGGCCCAGGCACATCCCCTATCCCTGTCCCTGCTCGGGCCCCTGAGACTCTGCCCCTTGGCTCAGCACGCATCCCAGAACTCGCAGTGGGCCTGGGGGGATGGGGTGTGTAGGTTCCTGCTTCTCCTCGTGGCCTGACAGTTTTCCTCCCCTGTAGGTCAGAAAGCAGAGCCTGCAGGAAAGCTGCCGGTGCCCTCTGTGTCACAAGGGGTGGCTAAGGCAGGTCTCCCCACTAGGGCCTCTCCCTTCCTCCTCTTGGAAGGGGAAAGGAGGGTGCAGAGTGGGGAGTGGTGTGGGGTCCCTGGAATTCAGCAGACTTGTACGCATTCATGGCGTGAAATAAGGCTCAGGTGTTTACTGTTTAACTTCATTTTTCTTTTGTATCATCTCAGTATGCAGCCAATTACCTGGCATGGGGAGTGGGAGATCCACAAAGGAAGCCCACTTCGTTCTGTGTCTTCAGATCTGAGAAATGTCCAGGTTTTGACTGCGGCATCCTATCAAAGTGAACCAAACAGCACATGAGGCCTGCTCCCTGGACTTTAAGGAACTCTCCTATTCAGCAGCCTGCTACACAGCCGGAAAAGGCAGAGAAATGTGGCTTCCACGGCCTAGAAAATCTTAGTGAGTTTTCCCACCTAAGGGAATGGTTTTCAGCAAATTAGTCGTTAGAAAAATGAAACCTGAAATGCAGGTGTTTTTCAGTGCACGTGCTGTGGGGGCCGTACTGGCACCTCTGTGTCTTGTTTACACGTTCATTCAGCAGGCAGGTCTGGACACCAAGGAAGCCAGTAGGATCCCTGGGCTGGGAGGCAGAATTGGGTCAGCGCCGTGACCATGCGGGGTCTTCACTGAGACACCTGGAGCAGCTTCAGGGGGAGCCCGTCCCTCTGATGTCTCCAGGCAGCCCAGGCCTGCACCTGCCTTAGCACAGGGCCTGCCTGGTTGCTTTGCCGAAGCACCGAGAATGGTGCCCTGAACATTCTAGGCTTTGCTTTTGCAGAATGAGGGTGGAAAAGACAAGGGCTAGGCCTCTTAGCTGTGTCAAGGAACAGTCTGTTGTCTGGACTGGTCACTGCGCCATTTAGAAACGTGACCTGCCTTTAAGGGGCCATGGGCAGCAGTCTACAAGCCTGAGACCCTAGAGTGTGGGCACCCAGTCTCTATTTTGGAAGCTTCTAGAACGTAACAGAACTAGACTCAACACGCAGATCCCCACTGTCTGAATGATAGAGCACTGGGTCTGGGTTGGAGTCCTGTGGGTCAGGGAGCGGCTAACAGAGTTACCTCCCAGTCGAAGGACGTGCGTCCTCTAGATCGAGCAGCTGTCGGGTGCATCCGCCGCCGCCACGAACACAGCTTGTGATCGCAGGCACTTTTCAGCACCAGGGGGACCGTTTCCATTTCAAAGAGAGGAGCAAGACGGCTTCGGCTTTGTGGAGGACGTCTGGATGCAGGTATCTGGACTCGAAGAGATTTTAATTCCAATCCCAGCTCCATCCCTTAATGCGCTGGCTGTTAGTACATACCCTCTACCTTCAGTTTCCTCTCCTGGAACATAGAGACAGTAATCTCAGTTTCCCCTTCTGGAACTTAGAGGCAGCGCTCTCAGTTTCCCCTTCTGGAACTTAGAGGCAGTAATGCCCCCTCAAGGGTTATGGGAGGAGTACACAGAGCGCAGCATGCATCCGACACTCAGTAAATGGCAGCTGTGAGATTTTAAACAAGGGTTTACCCCGAGCCATTTCCACGGATTGATCCTCACCTCCGTGGGTCCAGCCTTGCCAAAGCGCCCTGTTTTATAGTGCAGGTGTGCTGCTGAGAAAGCCAGCTGAGACTTGCGTGGGCGGTTGGCTCTGTTATTGGGAGAGTCAGGATATTAAATTGCACGAGAGAAACCCGGTCATCCTTTACCCATCTTGACTGCGTGCCCTGAGATTTTTCCCATTCGCAGCAACTTCTGCTCTTAGCACTTGTTTCTGGTAGAGAGCAAAGGCCCTCCCACTGATGTTTAAGCTCATCCATGTCGCTAAAATCTTACGTCCCAGAGCAGGCCCTAGTTTGAGACCCATGCCTTCTTTTTCCTTTGGTGTCCTTGCAAAACCCTAGTGCCACAGAGCAGTCAGCATGTAATCACCTCTGCGCTGTCATCCTGTCTTTAGGACACAGACCTGATTTTCGGTCTTATCTCTGCACATGGAGGAAGGAAGCTGAGTCCTCTCTGACTCTCCTAAGCCCACAGTAGCACCTGCCCTCGGCAAGGCAGAGCAAGGCCACGCCGGGTCTCAGGGATCAGAGGGGCAGCCGCAGAGAGGGGGCTGGTTGGAGAGGTTGCTCAGAGCAGGTGACTGCTGCTCTGGGCCGTGTGCTTCATAGGGTTGGCCTGAAGGACCGTCTGGATCCAGAAGGAGACGTCGTAGTCCTCGCACATACGGACCGCTGTCCTCTTTGCTCTTCTCTGGGGGGAGGGAGCAGAGTTAGTGAATAATGCAAAGGTACCTCTAACCCCAGAGATGCTTTGGGGAAAGTGCTCTTGAGGGAGCATCAAGAATGTGATGAGACTGATGGGATGACTCTTTAAAATTTCTATATTTTTATACATATTTTTCAACAAATGAACTAAATTCTTGACAGAATTGTAATAAATCTACTTCAGCAGCAATTTGATTAGGACTTTTTATTCCGTTTTTATGTTAGCTGTTATTTCTTTTTAAAACTATTCCATGGCTAACGTAGAAACATTTTCCTTTCAAGAAGCTAAATGAAGCTGGGGAAGAGGCACATGCCTCTCACAGTGTGTGGAGTGTTAAAAAGCTTCTTTGTCCCCAGCTTCAGTGGTGAAAGCACATGCAACAGAGACGTAAGGCTACTTGAACTCTGTATTTGCTGCATTTACAATATTAATAACAGCGTTTCTAGAAGTTGTCACATCAAGTAAAAGATCTTCATTCCAGGCTTGTCTTCCGGGGCCAAATTGAGACTGGATGCATGCATTTAATAAATTGTAGTCTCAAGGAGTCATTTTTGTAAATAATTAGTTTCAGTGAAAGAATAAGTTAGCATATTGTATGCATCTAATGTTGCAAATGTACATACAGCAAACTTTGCTATTAATCAACAGTCAAGCACCGCAAGTGGGGTCTCATACATAATGAATTGTGCTTAAACCTCATGGGTTTCTTGATAGAAAAATAAAAGAAAACACTAGTGTAGTAAGCTTTTGAATAAAATTTAACTAGATTGCTCTGCATCCTGTAATTGTTTTGGAATCATTAGGGACCTGATAATTCATCTATAGTTTTGGGGTGTTTTTATCTTCATCTGTCAAATAGTAGAGATTTTTAATGGTATTTTTAATGGTGTGTTAAAGTGTTGATACAATACAGTTTTCCTTTTAACAATTTGAACATTTAAGGGAGAACGTCAATAGCTCTTTTTTTAAGGCATTCTAGTCTGCCAAGTATACTGTTTAAATTGTCTCTTAAAAATACGTTTTAGAGTTCCCTTGCGGTGCAGTAGGTTAAGGACCTGACCTTGTCACTGTAGTGGCTCGGGTCACTACTGTGGCCCAGGTTCATTCCCTGGCCTGGGAACTTTTCACATGCCACAGGCGTGGCCAAAAAAATATGTTTTATTATTGCTGATGTATTTTTAAGAGTCAGTTATTTTTAAAAAGAAAAAACATGCGCTTCTTGGGGAGTATACCTTCTGTGGGGAGAAGTTGGAAATTTACGTAAAATTTTCTCTGTGTTTCTGGCAGATGTTTCAAAATGCTACAGTGAATTCCTCTGTAGTGTTGCTTAGGTTCAGACATGAATGTGAGCCTCAGATTTTGAGGGCTTAGGATGCCCATTAAAAACTGATGGCCAGTTTAAACAACACACCCATGTGCCCATCCAGAAAGTGAGTAAACTGAGGCCCACTCAAACGTGAAACTTCCTCTTCCTCCTCCTCTCATCGACCTTGGGATATGAGCCATTGGAGAGCTGTGGTAGGATCATGAGGTTAGGATTCATGGGGGCGGGTGGGGGGTTGTGGGGTGGAAGGATATACATGCCTCTCTGTCATGCATCCCATAGTGAGACCTCAGGAGGGGTTGCTGAGCTCCCCTGGGACCCCCAGCTGGCCCACTGTTGACTCCATGGAAACCGCGAATGGACCACCTGCAGTCCTGACTCCCTGCGGTATGAGAAGGAGTCTTTTCCTTTCGTACAGAAGCATCTTCGAAAACAGGCACTGAAACCAAACATGTTAAGTCAGTCGGGAAGCCAGTGGGTTACAAGTAGTCTCAAGGAATTAAAATCGATGTGTTAATTATATCTTTTTTTAAATTATTTTGTTTGCTCTTTAGAGCTGCACCTGTGGCACATGTAGGTTCCCAGGCTAGGGATCAAATCGGAGCCACAGCTGCCAGCCTACACCACAGCCACAGCAGCATGGGATCCGAGCCGCATCTGTGACCTACACCACAGCTCACAGCAAGGCTGGATCCTTAACCCACTGAGCAGGGCCAGGGATCGAACCTGCAACTTCATGGTTCCTAGTCTGATTTGTTTCTGCTGCGCCATGACGGGAACTCCATGTCTAATATTTTTATGTGGCCTTGGGTATGTTGCTGATATTTCCTAAGGGTCTGTTAGCCACTTTCCCCGTTTTCCACACTTCAGTGCATGCACCTCTTAGGGTCATGTGAGACACCAGTAGGGGAGCACATGACTCCTAAGAGCAGCACCTGATGGCCACGTGGTCGACGTCATCAGTGGCAGCGAGGCCCCAGCCGTGTTCCTGGGTGACCCCACCCGCATGCCTCTTGTTTTTTACCTTTGATGCAGTTGTGTTGTTTGAGAGCTCAGTTTCTTACTACTGGCAGCGACACCTTTTCCTCTTTCTAACCTGTGTCCTCAGCGAACTCTAGACTGTTGACATGATTGGCCAAACTCTGTCATACCTATGTAGGGTTAGTGCCCAAACAGCTGCTGGCCACCAGGCAGTGTCACCGAGCCGTCACTTTCATTGTCCGTTCATCCGATGGCAAGTGGAAGTCCCAGCTGGGGTGGAAGGGCTCCCTCAGCACAGCCGTCAGGAGAGTGGCTGACACCTCGGGGTTGACCTTTAGCTTCCATGCTGCCCAGTTGGGCGGCAAACCCCAAGCTGATAATCTTGCCAAGAAGCTCTTTAACGGGTCCTCAGTACACGCTCGAATGAAATCAAACCACTAACTTTGGCTGGAATATAGAATTTAAAGGCTTTATTCAGCCTACTCATTTCAAAAAAAGAAAAGAAAAAAAAAAGATGTTATTGAAAGTAGGTAGCGTGATTTATTTGTCTTCAATCCTTCCACTGAAAGAAAAGCATCTGAGCTTTAGCAAGAAGGTATAATTAAATGCAGGACAAATCCATCAGACACAAACACAAGAGACTCTGCCAGAGATGTGCTAATTTGCACATAATTGTGCATTTACCAGGGCTGTTTAACACATCTCCACGTGATGTTTAGAAAGTCACCTGTGTTGCACTTGAAGGTTGTTGCTGTGAGTGTGCCTTCCAGAGCCGGTGAGGCCCGGCGCTCCACCCGTGAGCCCCGGAGACCCCCCCTCCGCGCAAGTCCTGGAGGAGATTTCTCATCCTAAGGGCGTCTAAGTGGCTGTGTGCGGCCAAGGCTCTGGGTGCCTGGCCACGCTCGAATCACGCCGCAGTGTCTGTGCTCTCGGCCTTGCTCAGGGACACCTCCCAGGTCCCTCCTTGCCAAATTCTGGATGGCCTCAGAAGCATATGAGTCTTTGGGACGCGTTTCTTGGGTGACCCTCCAGTGCCACCAGTTAACTTTCCCAAACCACGAGACTCTCATCCTGTGCAGAAAGAGCTGTTGGCAAGGTGCTGGGGTCAGAAGGAGAGGCGTGGGGCAGCAGTCCAGCTAGGGTGTTGCTCAGTCTACCTGCGCTGTAATGATGGTGCCGGTCAGATGTGAGCAACTCAGAACTACATCCAGTGGGACCAACGCACAAGTGAGGAGGAGGGTTCATTCAGACATGAGCGAGGCCTTCGGCAGTCTTTGAAATCTGCACCCCCGAATCTCCCGCACGGCTGAGCACCTCTGTAACGCAGGGCAGACTGGAGGGCCCAGAGCTGGGAGCCCTCCTTCGGCTTCCCCACGGCTGCCGGGCCTTGGTGGGGGTTGGTTAGACCTCAAGCAACACCTTCCAGTGACTTCGGCCAGCCTGGCCCGCTTTGCCCACAGTGGCGCCTGAGTGGGTGCCCAGCCTTGCTGGGTGCACACACACCCCCCCACCCCCCCGGCAAAGGCAGCTGGAGCCAGGCAGGGCTTCCCGGGCACGTGAGCTTTGTCAGCGGGGTCATGTCTTTTGCATCTGGCCCGGTCACCTTGCGGTCCTCCCACCTCCCCGTGGGCGATGCTCCCAGGCTCCCTTCTCCTTGTCCCCCGGGCCAGGGTCTGAGATGCAGGCTTCCAGGAGCAGGACGGCTGTCCTCCCCCGAGAACCTCTGCTCACGGGCCCAGTGCAGACCCAGGACGGGAGGGTGCGGCTTCTCCTAAGAAGGCTCGAGAAGGCCTCGCCACCGGCTTTGTTAAACACACTTCAGAAGCTTGTTCCAGAGCCTTTCACCTGCTTTTCTGTGTCCTGGTTTGGGTCGATGGACAGTCATGTCAGAACAAGTCTGAGATGCAGTTCAATGCCAGAATGTCCCTTCTCCAAGGTCAGGCTGCTGCTCAGGGCTTGCAGCTCCAGAACTTCACGCAGGGCTCTCGGACGCACTGCAGCTCCAGGAGCATCCCCCAGAGGCAGGCACCGTTGTCCTGTCTGTTGTCACAGGACCCGGGGATTGCCGACAGTTGTGTATTTCTTGAAGCCCTTCAACCAAACCATATGTGACTTTGTGTTTGCAGTAAGAAGGTACCAGTGCTCTCTGTTTTGTTTTGTTTTGTTTTGTTGCTAGAAACTCGGCAAAACCAAATTCAGTTTCCAGCCACTAGCCAGGCCTCTTGTGCCAAGTTAAAAAAAAAAGTGGGGGGGACTCCAGTGCAGGCGGACACTGGCCTGGATTTACTCTCATTGAGGACATCTGGGGCGGCCCCGGGCGCACTGGCCCTGCCGTGGCGGGAGGCTCTCCCTCACCTGCAGCGCGGGCTTTCCGCTGCCCTCTGGGGACCGGGCCCCCGGGGGCCGCTGCTTTCCTGGAGGCACTGGCCCCATACGTGCTCACTGCAGCGGTAGGTGAGCTGCTGGGCTTCCAGGAAGTGGAGTGAGAGTCCAGTGCCCGTGGCCCACGGAGCCCGTCATTGTTGAGGTTTCTGGGTTCGTGGGCAAGAAGCTTGGAGAAACTCCTCCGTGATAAGAGCGGCCGGTACTGGTGCCGTGGTCCTTACACCACAGCTCTTGCGGGGACGAGCGGAGCGAGGGTGGAGGAGAGGGCAGGGCAGAGAATAAATTTCATTTTATTGTAGAACTGGAGATTTGTGTCATGGCTTTAAAAATTCTGGTTTTATGTGTGTGTTTAATGCCATTCATTTTAAACGTAGTATCATAAATCCTTGCTTCGGAATCAAAGCTGTTTAATTACATTTCACCCATGAATAGTTATCTAATCCAATAGAGAAAGAGTTAAAAAGGAGAACTACAGAGTAAATCAGAGGGTGAGATCTTTAGCACAAGCATAAAAAATCAATTTAAGATGAATTTTACTACTATAAAAATTCTTCACATATCCTTTTAGGAGTGGGAAATGCTAGGAAACAGCTCCCATTTCAATTCCCTTGGCAGCTTGAAGCGGCGACCAGTGTGGGCACTACCCAGGGTGCCCAAGCTCCATGGCCCTTCTCGGGTACCCCTGAGTGACACAGGGCATCAGAGGAAGGGGTTGAAACTCCCAGAGCAAGCAATGGGTGCCAAGCCCCCTGCCTTTCAGTTTAAGATGCTCATCTCCTGCACTGTGCACCCCCGCCCCCCACAGAGCCCCCTTTGTGGTGTGTGATGGCCGAAAAGACCCAACCAGCACCCTGCACCCCTGGGTCCATGGGCACCGCTGACCAGCCCTGGGTCCTGAGGTATCCTGGTCCCTCTCCTGCTTCCCACGTGGGTCGGGGTGGTGCCACCGGCCCCTTAGCTCTGCACACTCGGGGTTTGGGCTCGGGTCCCATGTGGACCGCTGCCTGCCCACACCCTCAGTTGATGTGCTGCTCACTGGGCTGTGTGCTTGGCTTTGCTCAGTGTACCCCATCCCCCCTCCCACGCCCACAGGCCAGATGGCAAAGCCCGTGGCTTTTCTTTCCTAGCGTCTCCTGTGCTGGCTTTCCTCAGGAAGTGGGACAGAGCAAGAGGAGAGAGACTTCTCTCTGACATGGGAAATATTTAAGCCAAGCCTGAGACAGAAGCTCCCCTTCCTTCCACGGGCAGGCGTCCAGCCCCAGGTACCTCCCCAGGATGCCATGTTCCCACCTGTCCTGCAAATGCCACTCTGCCTGGGGACTGAGCCCCCATCCTTTGAGGTCTGCAGTTGACTGGACCTCAGAAGAGCTCCGTCCGTTCAGGGCCACCCGAGGGCCTTGTCCGTGGGGACTCCCTCTCTGGGATCCATCTGAGCTGGCAGCGTGGAGAAGCCCAGGGACTGCCGGGGCCAGCTGGGTGGGCGGGACCTCCCAACTCCAGCCGGCTCTGCGGGGCCGGGGTCTCGGTCACCCTCTCTTCCTGGCTCCTCGCCTAACGCCACTCACAGTCACGTGCATAGAGCGCCTTCCTGGAGCCCCTCCTTCTCCATCATGGAAACGGTGCATCCCATCCAAGGAAGCTTATTTTTGGAAAGATCTGAGGCCCTCACTGGAGACAGACTCCAGTACGGAGTGTTTGCGAGGCCTCTGCTTAAAGGTCCCCAGCCGTTCCCCACTGCCTGGAGGACGAGGTGCTGGTTTCTGCACCTGCAAAGCCCCGCACGCCCTGGGGTGTGTCTCACGCAGGCAAGGTCAGGCCTGTGCTCCTGGCCGCTTCAGCCACGCCGCTCATACCGCGCTGCGCTGCCCGGCCCACGGCTGTGGCCTCTCCACTCCACGACCCTCGCCAGGGTGGGGGTGTGGGTCCAAGGAGGCGGCCCGGACATTGGCGGCCACACCCGCCTTGGGGAGCTGGGGCTGTGGGGTGGGAAGGGCCCAGACAGAGCTCGGAGCATCTACGCTGTGGCGGCTTTTCCCACCTCCACCTGAAGCCTCAAGCTGTAGTGTCTGGAAAGGAGGCTACAGCAACCCCATCCGTGGGCTGGAAAGCGCAGGGGGCTCTGGGCAGCGCCTGGGGCCACAGGGAGAGACACCTGAAGAGAGCAGTGCCAGTGTGTTGCGGGTGTGGCATCCTCAGAAACAGAGAGAAATCTGGAGCTGCTGTGCAGCTCCAGGACTCAGAGGCAGTGCGTGTGAGCCCTCGTCAGGGTGCCATTCTCCTAGTTCGCCCAGCTCTCCCAGTCCAGCAGAGTGCAGCGCCACTAGGAAGCACCTTGAGCAGAAGACACAGTGAGACCCGCCCTAAGCGAGTCTAAGACGTGTTGGTTTAAATTAAAGCGATAGGGAGTTACAGCGTGGCTCAGTTGTTAACGAACCCAACTAGCATCCATGAGGATGCAGGTTCAATCCCTGGCCTCGGTCAGTGGGTTAAGGATCTGTCATTGCCGTGAGCTGTGGTGTGGGTAGCAGACATGGCTCAGATCCCACGTTGCGGCCGTGGTGTGGGCTGGCAGCTGCAGCTCTAATTCCACGCCTAGCCTGGGAACCTCCATATGCCACAGGTGCGGCCCTAAAAGACTACATAAATAAAATAAACTTAAGGAGGTAAACGGGAGAACCATGACCACAGTGCATGAACAAGAAGATGTGGGAAGGAACCAAACAAAAGCCCTGGGCCTAAAGTCATGGCTGCTTCCCTGGAACTGCAGCTAGACGTACAGAGTAGCCAGCGCTCAGATTAGATGCTCTGAAGCATGAGCCTCGGTGGACGGAAAGCAGACTCGGAGGAAATCCCCTGAATCCAGCACAAAGGGACGGGGATCTCTAAGGGGCCGGTCTGTTGTTGAAATGCAGTGGACGGGTGGGGGATACAGTTTGATGATGTTGGTGGTATTTCCGGAAAAGATTTATTCTCCTGCAAACTTGGTGACCTACAGACCGAAATGGCTGCAGACACGCGTCTGACAGTGTCACATAGGGGCGGGCGCGTTCCTGGCAGAACTGCTGGCTCTGCCCTCATCGTCATCCTTGTTCTTCACATCCCTGCTCACGGCCTGACTGCGGACACCCACGGCCCCACCTAGGGCTCGGGCACTGGGGTGCTCTTCCTAGGAAGGGCCTTGTTTCAGAGGCTGTGTTCCTTAAACCCTGCCAGTGGAGACGCAGACCACTCCCTGGTCCCCCTGCAGCCGCCCTGCTGCTGCCCCAGCGCCTCGCGCTCCCGGTTGGACGCGCATGCCTGAAACGCCTACGGGCGTACCCGTTTAGGTGCAGTGGGCCTTTCTGTTTGCTCTTCAGACGTCGTGGACGCAGGGCCCGGAGGCTTATCAAGCTCCTGTTCTTGCTTTTGCAGCCCCGCGGAGGCCCCTGCGCCCCCCAGGCAACTTGCAGGTCCAGAGGAGATGATGGAGCCCCTGGGGCAGTGCGCAGCCTGGCTGGACGCCTACTTCCGCAAGCCCTCGGTCCTCCGGGAGCTCCCCGTGCCTGCTCTCCACCACCCTCTTTTCCAGCAAGGTCAGTAACTCAGTCGTCTCTCAGTGTCTGGTCCAGGGAGCCTGACCTGGTGACTCTCCCTGCTCTCTCTCGGCTCACGTACGGACCGCACTCACCTGGTGTTTCTGCATCAGCTAAACGGAGGCGGCTTGTGGCCCCGCCGCGCGGGTAAGAGTTGGCGGTCCCCGCCCGTTCCAAGCGGTTGTGTTAGTTTTGGCACATGGTCACGTAATTCTTGGCAACGGCAATAAAAATGATCCATGCAGATCGACTCCTGACTCTCGCTGGCTGAAAGCCTTAAATAGGAACACATCTGAACGGCAGTAAATTTTTCAATAAGCTGATTGCTAACTTAAACTACCTGCTTGCCAACAGCACAGAAAATGAGGCTTGTGCACGGACAATTAGCCATTTCCATGAACGCGGTCGGGGACGCTTACAGCAGAGTGGGCAGCAGCGTTGCGTCTTCTTGAATAAGTCTCCAATGTAGTTTCCCAAAGTTTCATAGTTAGATGTTATATTCTTAGGGGAGGAATTGAGAACTTATTGTCTGCACTCCGTGTGCTAATGGCACATAAAGTGTGTGATAACCTGAAAACATTTTCCCAGACATTTCTTTTTAAGCTTTTGTTTGAGCTTAATTATGGCAACTAAAATCATTCCAGACACATACCAGAGGTTTATTTTGCACAGTCGTTTTTTCATAGTCATTTTAATATAAATGAGAATAGATTTACATACGAATATAGACGTATAGAGGTATGCATACGTACACTTGAGGAAAAAAAATCTGCCCTGAGATGTTAGAGGAGGAAAATTTAAAGCAATCTTGAATTTCAGAATGAAGGCCCTTACTGGGTTAAGTTTAATGGTGTTCTAATGGCTGCTGTGGTTTTTCAGTAGAAATGAACTTGCAGGTGGAGTCGAGCTTTTAGGGAAGCAGATAGAAAACCTCCAGAAAGTTGAGCCATTACTTGAGTTGACTCAAGAGGTTAGGTGAGCAACTAGGTAGAACCCGGAATCTTTTGTACATAGTGAACCGGAGCTGCGAGGGTGCCTTGGCAGTGCCTGGAGTCCCGTGGGGCCGTCTCCAGAGCCCCTTCCAGGAGGGCCCAGACGTCTAAAAGGCCTTGTCTTGGTCTGCATGAGAGCTGGAGTGGGCCTTTGCCCCACACTCAGCTCATGTCCAGAGACCCTCCGTCATCAGCACCTGCCAGTGGATGTCCTGTTTCATCGTATTCCCCTGAGATTTAGGCCAGGCCTACCTATTTCAGCCTGTGAAGCGGCAGAGCGCTAACTGGGCTGGTCTTTGAGCCCCACATCTCCAGCCGTTCTTCTCAGAGCCTGGCTGGCACGACGCTGGCCACTGTGCTGGCTTGTCTGCTTCGCTAGCCAGAGCCTGGCCTGGCCTGGCTGCAGTTCACAGGCCCCCCTCCAAGAGAAGTGCACTATTCATCGGCTGTCATTTTGTGAGGCTAGTCACAAATCTGCTGAGTTGCACCATATGGAATTGCCATTTTTTGTTGTTGTTGTTGTTGTTGTTGTTGCTATTTCTTGGGCCACTCCCGCGGCATATGGAGGTTCCCAGGCTAGGGGTCGAATCGGAGCTGTAGCCACCGGCCTACGCCAGAGCCACAGCAACGCGGGATCCGAGCCGCGTCTGCAACCTACACCACAGCTCATGGCAACGCCGGATCGTTAACCCACTGAGCAAGGGCAGGGACCGAACCCACAACCTCATGGTTCCTAGTCGGATTCGTTAACCACTGCGCCACGACGGGAACTCCGGAATTGCCATTTTTGTAGGTTAAACAGCAAATGTTGGAAATGTCACATGGTTCATCTTAGAGCACTTCTGAAGTCTGATTAGTAACAAGTTAATTATCTGTGTGTTTCTCCCATTAAGCTGGCCTCCTGGCCAAGAGTCTGCAGGTCTAGGTGGCCGCCTTCTTGGGCCACAGCAGGCGGGGTTTCTCTGGGGATGAGGTTCATGGTGCCGTTGGAGAAACGCACGTGAAAAGTGACTGTGGACAGGAAGTGTTCCAGTTCCTCATGCAATTACTGTTTTAGTCATTTAATTTCAGAAACAGAAGTTAACATTCGGTTGGTTGAGGTTTTGGCGGAGAGGTTTGTTTCTGCGTTTTGCTAATGAGCTGGCCTCTTGTCGCATGAGGACAAACATGTTGGTGAGGTCAGGTCCTCCCTATAAGCCCCCTAAAAAGGGCAAGTTTGTTTATTTTGAATTCACTTTCATCCAAGAAATAGTTAGTTAGTGAAGCCATTATTCGTGAAGTAAATCTTACTGTTTCTTCCACAGATAACATTTAAACTTGTTTTCTGTTACTATTCTCCAGTTTCTTTATATTTATAAAAAAAAACTTAGCTTCTTTGTATACTATGCATCTTAATTCTTGTTAATACATCTTAATACTCAGTGGCAAAAGCAGTTAGAATGACTAAAGAAGCGCTCTGCCAAGAGCAGTGTTTCATTGAGTTTAAGGAAAGCAGGCCTACGAAAAACCCAAGATCTGCTTTCGGATTCAGAATGTGGGTATAGACACTTTCCTCCCTCCGCCCTCGAAGACCCTCCTGGCAGGTGTGGCCAGGCAGGGGGGCAGCAGACCCACTGACCCTGGCTTGGTGCTTTTTCTGCCAGCCTGGGGTGGGGGCTTCCTCAGACACCCCTAAGTCCCCTCCTCAGCTGGGGAAGGGCCTGGCCTGTGCAGTGGGCACCACCAGAGGCCCCACCCCCAGGGCCCATGCCATCAGCCGCTCCTGTGCCATTTTACCGATGACAGATTTCAGCAGATGAGTTCTGAGTTTTCTTTTTAAAGTGACTGCAATGTTCCCTTTTGAATGAAATATTTAACACTTTAATAATTCCTTTGTCACAGCTATTAGCTTGTAGCTATGAAATCCAGTTGCATGACAGTAGTAAAATCTGCATTTTTAAAACCTGCTCTCTAGAAGGAAGTTTTTTGCAACTTCTATTACATAGCCTCTAAAAGGATTCTTGTAATCCTGTATCTCTGTCAAACCCTCTTTCCAAAGGGCCTCTGGAAAGCCCTACCAATCAACTGGGGGAGAGGCCCTTTCAGGGAGAATTAATTAATACCCCACACACACACCACGCGTGCACTTTGCCCGCACCCGGTTTCCTGGAGGTGGTCCCTTGGTGCCTTCCAGTGAGGGGACGTGAGCCCTGGAAGGCAGGCAGACTCCAGTGAGGAAGGGACCCCTACCTGGGGTCCTGGGGTCCTCGCTGGAGACAGCCCCTTAAATTACAACTTCATCTCCGAGGGCCAAGCAAGGGCTCGTCATCCCAGCCCCCATCCCGCCCACGGCCTTAGTGGGGCACAGCTCCTCTGCCCCCAGCTGCCGCTCATGGCCAGGAAATAGCACCCCTGCCAGAGCAGGCAGGCAGTCTCCCTGCAAAGAAGGCCCAGCGCCTGCCTGGTGTCCCCCTCCCTTTAAGGGCTACGAAGCCAGCCCCCCTTTGCCCTCTGAGCTGTCGTGTGGGGGCGGGGGGGTTTCCCCTTAGCCCCCTGGAGCCACAGCAGGAGGCAGTGCTGGGCCTGCAGGCCCTCTGTGCTGATGTTTCCCCTGGACTGAAACAGCTCCCAGTTTAAAGAGAAAACAGTAGCTAAAATGAGAGCTGCCGCCCAGGCTCTGGTGGGCGGCTGTCACTGCTCTCTGGTCTTTAAAGGAGGTTTGTAAGGCGCGTTGACCTTGCTGAGACGGTTCTTGGTGGGGCTGCAAGGCCTGTGAACCTTCTGATGCGCGTGTATTGATCAGCACAAGCTCACAGCGTCGGGCTCCATCCAATTAAGGGGGCGGGAAACAGCCGCCTCCGCCCCAGAGCTGCCGGCTGCTTTGCGGGGCCACCGTCGGAAATCTGCGCCTGCGGCCGGCCGTCTAAGGCTGGGGCTGGGAAGGGGAGCCTGCGGAGGCTGGGTCAGAAGCCCGCGGGTGGCTGGGCCGTGGCGCTCAAGGTGCCGGCAAGATGGGCGGAGGCCTGGCGTTGACACGGGAGCCCCCCCCACCCCGCCCCCGCCCCCGCGAGCAGCCCTCACCGCCTGCGTGGAGAGAAACCCCCAGTGTGTGTCTGGGGGTTAGACCATCAGAGAAGAGAGCAGAGTCGCGGAGTTCGTGAACAGGAGCAGGGCAGGGGTGCGAGCCGGCCACACGCCTCGGGGGTGTAGGCCGCGTCCTGGGGGCGCCCCGAGGGCGTCATCAGCCCGTCTCCGCGGCCCCTCCCCGTGGGCCGCCCCTCCCTCTGCAGAGACGGTGGAGGGGAGCCCTGCCCGCCGCACGCGCGCGTCCCTTTCCTGAGTGGACGGGGACCTCCTGCGGGGCCACCTCGTCCTCTCGCCCGCCCGGCTCCTGCCCTGAGTTGAGTAGTACGTCACTCCCGGCCCCTCAGTGGAGGAAAATGTTAGTTTCCCGACGTCTGTGCCCCGGGTCGAGGGCTCCTCTGAGCTGGGGGCGCCCCGCCTGGGCAGAAGGGGGGGGTCATTTGGGCCGCCGGGCCGCCTTCCCGTCAGCGCTGGGGCTTGGCCGGCCTGCTGCCCCTGGCGCACCGGCCCGTTGCCGGCCAGGTCCGGCCGTTACTTTGCTTATTTTGTTTTCAGCATTTCCTGCTGGCCATTGTAGTGCGTGACCTCCTCTTGAACCAGGAGAGAGTTTTTAAAGTTTCACCTATGATTCATCCAGGCAGACGGACTCTGCGGATCACTCTGTATGTATCGCAGCCCCTTCTTCTGAGGCTGTGTGTGTCGGAATGCTCTGGAAAGCTGGTTAACGGTACCGAGCCTACAAGGTCTGTGCTTCTTGGGCCTCCCTCCCCGAGACACAGGGAAATCTTACAAAGGGGAAATGCGTACACACGTATATACTTTTCATGTCTGTGTCTACACGTGCACATATATAGTGTATATATACATATGCCCTATTTTGAGAATTATTGCTTTTGTTGCTTTTTAAAGGAGTTTATTAAAAGGGGATCCAGGAGTTCCCCTCGTGGTGCAGGGGAAACGAATCTGACTAGGAACCATGAGGTTGCAGGTTCGATCCCCGGCCTCGTTCAGGGGGTTAAGGATCCGGTGTTGCTCTGAGCTGTGCTGTAGGTCGCAGGTGTGGCTCGGATCTGGCATTGCTGTGGCTCTGGCGTAGGCCGGCAGCCACAGCTCCAATATGACCCCTAGCCTGGGAACCTCCATATGCTCCAGGTGCGGCCCTGAAAAGGACAAAAGACAAATAAACAAATAAATAAAAGGGGATCCAGCTCTTTTAAGTATTTTTGCCACGTGCTTCACCCTGTATTAAGGTTAACATTCCTAATTTAGCAGTGGCTTTTTAAGAAGTGTTTTTGCTGTTTCAATCAAGAACTTAAGTTCTCGGCCGTGTATGCCTATGTCTGCCCTGCCGCAGGAGCTTTGCCAGAAGCCAGGTGAAGAAGCAGGAGAACCAGCGCATCCTTCGTGTGGATTTAAAGGGTAGGCAAGGCAGGCTGCCTGTTGACAAGCCACTGCCAGGGGCCGTCCATCGGGATGATGCCCCAGAGCCTACGGAGCCTTGCCAGGTGCGGGCACCCTGCCACCACACCCCAGGGTAGCGTGTTGGCAAGGTAACCAGAACCCTCAGGAGATAACCACATACGCTGGCCAAAATGTGTTTTTCCTTCGAACTGGCCAGGTGAGTGGAGCTTTAGGTTTCCTCTGGAGACCCGTGAGCAGTGGGGAGAGAGGCTCAGGTTCTGGGTGTCACCCGATTCTCCACACGCCCAATGCAGAGCTTGTCCCGGGATTGCTGTGATAGAGCTTCAATACTCACACACCCTCCAGTGTCACCTGACAGCTACCGTGGGGAGAAGGTGCCGTGACTTGCCCCCTGCCCACAGGGGAGAACCGAGTCTGTGGATACCAGCTCCTGAGATGCTGCCGTGGCCGGACCAGAAGCACAGCCTGCTGGGCTCCGAGAAGACACGTTGGGTCCCTGTGCCGAGGCCCTCTGACTCATCAGTAATTACCAGGGCCTCCAGGGAAGGCCAGTTCCGTGGAAGTTTCCTCCTAAATCTAAGAGGTGGTCAGGTTCTGTGTTCCCTGCGGTTTCCCATAAATCAGGCAAAAAGATTGAACTTGAGAATGCCTTCAGTCAGGGCCACCAGGGTCACACAGTATGATTTAACCAAGCTCCAAAAGGAACCTAAAAGTGGGTTTGAAAGTCGGCTACTTGTAGGCTACGATGGGGTCTCTATTACACGTAAGTAGTCCTTGACATTATTACGAGTGCTGCTTTTATGAGAAAACATTCACTTTAAAATTAAACTCTTACCTCCAGCATAGTAACTAAACATCAAACCACTGGAAGTTTCTATTAAAAATAAGAGTTACCCTCATTACATGCATCCATTTAGAAGGATCTTACCTGCAAGGTCCTCTGTCAGATTGGGGTGTATTGCACCTCAAAAAAGGACTAGAGAATGAGGTTTCTGCCCACTAGGAGAAGTTAATTACATTGTCGCTTTCTTTAATAATGTTTCACTTGCTCTGGGCTTTGGAAAATATTCTACCAAGTCTATATTTTACAGTGAAAAAAAGTGACTTTTCGCCTAAATGTGCTTCCAGAATTTTCCACTGTGGTCCTTATGTGAACATGTGCTGCTTCCAAAGAGAATGTTTTAAAGGAGTGTTTTTGCCGCCATACGATGCTGTCGTTCACCTCTTACGAACAGGCAGCGTTCGTGTTCTTGGATGTGCTATAGCGATGAGAGACACATCCGCTGTCCTACCTGGGTTAGTAGAGAAAGTGAGATTTTAATCAAACTGCATCCAGAATTGAACAGGTATCAACATTAAATGTATAGCTCTTGATGGCAAACTCGCGGCAGTCATGCTGTAAGACCAGTTGTAGGAACCCGAAGTGCAAAAGCTACGACTCGATTTAAATGCTCTATCCCACGCTATTTTTCCCTGCAACCCTTGTGTTCATGCTGACTTAGAGTATAAGATTTATGAGTCTGCGTCCCCCTTTGAAGGTCATGGTTCAAAGTCAGAATGGACACGTGAGGTGTTTACGTGGAGAAGAATCCCCTCTTTTGGAGGCATGAGGCTGCTGGCCTGTGTGGCTGTCGTGATTGCGTGGAGTGGGAACCTCCAGGACAAGCCAACCTGCCGGAGGCTCGGCTGCTGGGGTCTCCTGTGATGTTTTAATGCCACCCCAAAAAATACGTCTCAGAAAGAAAATTGAAGAAGGAAGTAGAGGAAAAGGGAGTCTTTTTAGCACTTCAGTACACCGCTGAGTTATGCTCAGACTTTTCCCACCCACATTAAGCTAGATATTGGTCATGTTTTGGAAAGTGGTACCCCTGGTGAGCCCTGCCCCTCAGCCAGCATCAGTATGTACAGTATCCCGGTTGCTATGGTGACTGCCTTCTCCCGCCTGGGGTACTGCTGTTCATCACTGTACAAACATGGTGTGTAAGGGACCCATCCCTGGATGGGGGCGGGGGGGCACCTGGTCTGCTTTTCCTAAAGATAGGCACTCCTTCTTCAGCTGGGCCACGAGGTCCTGCAGCAGGCCATCCTCAGCCTTGGCGTGAGGGGGACCCAGGGCTCAGTGCTCGGCCAAGACATATACTTTGCATAGAAAATTCGCCTCTCTTTCTCTTTGCAGAATAAAATATGCAAGAACCAACATAAATGGCATGTCCCCCCCCCCGCCTTTTTTTTTTTTTTTCAGGAATTGGGCCTTTGATGTTCAAGAGTAGCTCATATTAAAGGCCATCCCTAGCAGGCTGTGGAAACTGCACCTATTTATGACAAATGTAAAACCGCACAAATCTCGCTGAATATGATGGTATCATTAGTTTGTGAATCGCATCCTTGAAAATAACTGTGGAGGAGCCAAATCGGTTTAAAAGAAGATAACAAAATGGTTTAAGCTACTTAGGTTGAATGCCAATTATATTTTAATATTCAACTGAGCATATTTTACTAAGAAAAAAGGCCGCGTTGACGCATGCATAACTCATTGGCACCGTCGGCCAGCTGTGCCACTCTTCCCTCCGAATCACTTTGTGCATTTTAGTAGCATGGTAATTTAGTAGAGAACTACCTGAGTGATGGCATTTTCAATGAGCAGGTAATCTACAGAGAATTTTTATATGGTTATGAGTTCTGTGCTTCAGCCCGGCAACACAAAAATACATCAAGACCAATTACGGTATCAACTTTCAGTGTGGTACCCTCGCCACGCAAGTGCATGTATTTCTGCCCCAGGCATTTCAAATTGCATCTAATTTGAAATCTTTGGGGTTTTAATTAAATTTCAGAATATATGGAATTCTTCATTAGTACCTGCTCTGAATAGCAGATTATCCTTCTCTGGGCTTCTCGTTAAAGAAGTAGGCTGTGGTAAATAGTATGTTCAGGAACTGATCGTTTGTGGGGCCCGGGTATTGGAACAGAAATAGTGAAATGCAAACTAATATCAAAAAGATTATTAGTCCAGGGAGAGTCTCTTGATTTGTATTTTAATGGAATTTTACATTTCTCTTAATGATTTGCAAATTGTCCTCTGATTATAAGATGCATTAAGCTTTTCATTTTAATGGCAAAGACACAGCCATTAGCAGAATTTTTTTTTCTGTCTCCTTTTTAGAGTGCTTCCCTGCAGCAGATAAATATTGAAACCATTAACACCTTCTGATGTTCCTCACAGCCTGGGCCTTGGACCCGGGCACAGCTCCCCAGGTCTCTTGGTGTTAACACCTGGCTGGGGGCCCCTGACTCTTCACCCAGCGTGTTTCCTTTTCTAGAATATGGGGGTCGTGTGTGAGGTTTCATTAGTGGTCTTGTTTACCTGGGTTAAAGCTAATGCATTTAAGTATTATTAAAGGCCACGTTTGTATTCATAAAAGCTGCGTGCGTCACTCTGGGGCTTGACGGTGGTCCACAGGGCTGCGGGGGGCGGGCAGGGGGTGCACCCCCACCCCCCCACCCCCGCTGCCTCCCTGTGGATCCACACGGAGCTCCCCCGTCTGGTTTGGCCGAGGTGATGTCTAGGTTCTCAGGCCCAAACCTCCCGTCCCATGACCAGTCCCTGCCACTCCAGCTGCCAGGCTCCCCCAGGGAGCACCAGGCTCTGGCCTGTGGCACTGCCGCCTTGGGAATCCAGCAGCCCCGCTGGCCCCAGTGATTGAGACAACGGAGGCCGCCCTCCGGGTCCCAGCCCTGGCCCTCGGTCAAGGGCACAGCTTCAGTCCAGCCCACGGGTTCTGCGAGGCTCTGAGTGGCGAGGCCCGGGGGACAAGCCCTGTGGGCCGTGGTGACAGCACCTGGGACGTCACCACCTCCAACTGCCCAGCACCCCCCCAGGGTTGCTCAGAACCTCCTGCCAGCTCGGCTGCTGTGGGGACAAGTACCAAGGTGGGGTGTCAGGGGCAGTGTTTGCTGTCTCAGCTGGAGGCTGGAAGCCCAAGATCAAGTCAGTGGCCTCCGTGCCCGCCTGGCCTGTGGAGGACGGCCCTCCTGCTGCCCCAGGACATGCCCCTTGCGTGCCCACCTCCTCTTACAGGGACAGGCAGGTGGATCAGGCCAGCCTGACAGCCTCGTCTTTATTTTGTCGCCTCTCTAAGGGCCCCTGCTCCAAACTCGGGCACACGATGAGGTGCTGGGAGTTGAACCTTTAACGTGCGTGTTTGGAGGACACAGTTGAGTCTGTTAAGAGCCTTTCTGAGCCTCGATCCCCCATCTGTGAGTGCGGACAGTGGTAGCGACCTGCAAAATTGTCCTGAGGGTAAAAGGGGGCCCCAAAGGTCCAGCACGGAAGCCTCTGCTGCCCTTGCTGGAGAAGTGTTTCCTCCAAAATCCCAGGCCTGGTGAGCAGCCTGGACATCCGGCTCCACCTGGCCTTCGCACGAGTGCAGACTCGGGCTGTTGGGCCCAAGTGCTGCCCTTGATGTCCACCAGACTTACCGAGGGCGCCTCCTCCGTGTGCGGCCAGCAGCCCTTCCCCTGCCTGTCAGTGGACACACAGGAGCTGCCTGGCAGAGCCCTCCTGACTATGAGGAAAGGGGGTCATTGGGTCAGCCATCCACCAGATGCTAACTGAGCTATAAGCAAAGTCCCTTTTAACTCTTCGAACTTAGCAAATAATACAGTTCTGGGCCTTACGAAGCTTCTGTCCCAGTGGGAAGTGTGTGTACTTATAAGGAAGTGTATGTGTAGACAGATGTGTGTACCGCATGTGTTTTATACACACACACCCTGGACTGCCAGGGAGCGCTGGAACTACTCTGAAGGGCTCTAAACCAGGCCACGGGGAAGGTGGGGTGGGGTGGAAGGCCCTCTGTGGAAAATAACGGAAAGGGAGGAGGCGCTGAGAGCATGGAGTCCAGATGCTGGGAAAACACTGTCTTCTTCCCTCGCCTGTTTTCAATGTTAATTGTCAGGGGGAAGGCCAGAAAGCTATGGAAATAGATACCTTTGGAATCATCTTTTTATCAGCTGGGGAGAGGAGCAATTTCAAGGGTCTCATTGAGAATAATTGTTGAGGAGTTCCCGTCGCAGCTCAGCGGAAACGAATCCGACTAGGAACCATGAGGTTGCAGGTTCCATCCCTGGCCTCGCTCAGTGGGTTAAGGATCCGGCATGGCCGTGAGCTGTGGTGTAGGTCGCACGCGTGGCTCAGACCCCGTGTCGCTGTGGCTGTAGCTCCGATTTGACCCCTAGCCTGGGCACCTCCATATGCGGTGGATGTGGCCCTAAAAAGATAAAAGACAAAAAAAAAGGAATAATTGCTGAGCACCTTGATAAGTTGATATTTTCATTATTTTTATGAAAAATAGTTACTTGAGACAAAAGAATATCCACTAAGGGGTGCGAGGTGTGAGGAGTAAAGCAGAGGCTTGCACGTGCCCTGCGCGCCCGCGAGGTGGCCGTGTCCGCCCGCCCTCGCCAGCGCCATGCTGTGCAGTTTTCATGTCATGGGAAAAATACCGTTGTCTCCCTGTGACTTGCTTCTTTCATCAACGTTTTTGTGAGACTTGTCTCTCTGAATCCTATAGAGGCACTTCCCTAACTGTAACTACTAAGAGAATCCCACCCTATGGATGGGCCGTAATTGCTTCCTATCCTCTGTCAGGAGACAGGTGGGTTCTCCTCCTCTTTTGCCTTTGTAACTAATGATACTACAGATGTTTTAGTACTTGTGCCTGCGTGTCCCAGGTGGTTGGAATTTGTAGGCAGGGTACTCTGGGGAAAAGTGAACGACACAGAGGAAGAGGTTGAGAGCGCCGCGTGCTGTCCTCCTGAACTGCTGCAGAATACCAGCAAGTGCGCGTGAGAAAACCACACAGGACCCGGCAGGGAGCGACCGGGAACTGACGTCAAACAAGTCACGCCTGAACAGCACTCGTTAGAAATGGACAAAGATGTGGGAAATATTTTTAAAAAGCGGCTTTGGGTTTTTTTTTATTTTTTGTTAAAGTTGACTATTCATAAAAACGAATAATCAATTGGGGGGTTATAATCTACCTAGGCGTGAAGTCCAACAGCAGCACAAAAAGGAACCGGGAAATGGACATGTACTGCTAAAGGTGTTTAGAGTACTGTGAGCAAGTATCATGTTAATTGAAGGATGACTTTGACGATGAAAGGCACGTTACAAATCCTGGAATGCCGCTGAAAAGCAAAACCAAAGGGAAAATTCATAAGGCAATACAGAAGATAAAAGAGAGTTGATTTCCACAATCATCTGAGAGCCAGTGAGACAAAGAGGGAGAGGAGGACAGAGAACAGATGGGGCAACTGGCACGTTGGAAGATTCGAGCCAGGACGTGCTGAAAAGTACGTTAAAGGGAAGTGGTCTTGGGGGTCAAATAAAAAGGCACAGAGAAACAGACTGGACTTAAAAAGCCAGTGTACTGTATAAATATATAGTTAAGTTGTTGTATGTATTCTCTGCAATAACCATAATCTAAAAGGATAAAGACGGTTCTGTGCAAAAAGGTAAAAATAAAGGCATACAGGTTAGAGGGGAATAAGCACACTGTCTCTATTTTTAGATTACATAATCACTTACATAGAATATCTTACAGAATTTTGAAAGGAACTGTGAAAACTACCAATTGAATATAACAAGGCGGAGGAGACAGTTTTTTATATAAGAATTAAAAATTTCTACGTCATAAAAATCAAGAAATAAAAACACAGTTCTGTTTATAAGGAGTGTCCAAAGTAGGAGCTATTTCGGATTCACTCTCCACTGCCCAGCATGGAATCACGGCCGGGAGAAGGAAAGAGCACCTAGAGGCACGTGGGCCTTGGGCTGCCAAGGCCTTCATTCTGTGTGAACTGTTCTCTGTATCCGGTTCCAGCAGGCATTTTCATTCCCAGCTGATCCTACGTGTAGAAGCTGCAAAGGGCCTGGAGTAGCAAAAGCTGCCTTGAAAAAGAATGAAGTTGGAGGACTCCAGACTGAAGACAGATCTTGTGTAGTCGAGACCCTGAGGGACTCACACGGGCCCCAAGACTCGGAGCAGAAGGACACACCAGGTCCACCTCCTTATAGTCGTCTCATCCCTGGGAACGACTCCAAGTAGATCGATGAGCAAAGTAAATCTTTTCAACACATAGCGCTTAAACAGCAAATAGTGCTCATCACCTGCACACACGTGTGCGCACACACACGCGCGCGCACACACACACTTGCCCTGAACCCAGCTCACACCGTCCATAGAAACTGGTTCGAGAGGTACCGTGTACCTAACAGAAAGCTGAAACTCTTGAAACTTTGAGAAGAAAACTGGGAGAATGTCTTCATGATTTAAAGAGACAAACATCTCATACAACCAGACACACAAAGCTCCGGAAGAAAATAGCAGTACAATAGACTTTATCAGAAGTAAGAGACGTCACTAGGAAAGTGCTCCTGAAAGCCGCAGAGTAAGGGAAAATACCTGCAACACATATATTCCCCGTGCCGGTAGCCATGGGTTGGGTGGCTGAGCCGAGAGGTCTAACTGTAGGGACTTCATTTAGTTCGTTAGTATTTCGCCAGTCCGCTGCTGCTGTGGAACGTGAAGATTCGTTCATCTGAGTATCAAACGCTGTTCCTGGGTCTGAAAACCGCTTCACTGGTTCTCTGCCCTTTCCTGTGTCCTGTCGGACCACACGGCTGGCCGTCGCACCAGCACTGGTGGCAGCCCTCTCAGATGGCTTGCGCAGCCCCCGAGAGGCTGTCGGTCTGCAGGGCAGTCTCCGTGACCACAGGGGGTCATGTGCGGACGGAGTGTGGCCACTGGCTCCTACTGTGGGCCTGGTTGTGAAGTTGGCCGTGGGACCACTGCACAGAATCACAAGGGTGACCTCTGACAACCCCACTCTGCTCCTCACACCAGGTGTCCCGTGTCCACCCTAGTTGGCGTTTGACTTGTGGCTAAATCTTCAACACCAAAGGCGGCAGCCACGTGTGGACAGAGTCTGTAAAGTGACGTTGGCATATTTCACAGAGGCTTCTGGAAGCATTTGAGCCTCTGATAATGTATGGCTTGGACTTTTTAAAGTTTTAAGTGATGGATGCACACCCAGTACTGCAAACTCAAAGTCAGACATGTGCAGTTTTGTCTCTGCTGTTGAACAAGAAGTCTTCTCACCTCACCCCCAGCTCCTAACATGGGCGTGGCGTTTCCCCTGAATGCAGAGGATCAGAATTAAGTTGCTCAGTTTGAAGGGAGACAGAGTGGCGTTAAAGGGGTCGTGAGACTAGTGAGAACGGTGTAAGGAGGTGTGCGCTCTGTGACTCTGTCGATCTCATTTTTGTGTTTACAGGCCTGAGATCATTGATGCTCCCTTTGAGAATTTGGCAGATATGGAAGAACCTGTTGGGATGTTAGGATGGTTGTAATAACCCATTTCTTTACTCTGGTCGATTAACGAAGCCATAGGTGACGTCATGACTTTTGGTCCATCCAGCGTTCCCTACTGAACTCTGAAATGCCTTGATGCTCTCTAGAACAGAGAAGTGGGGTGACCAGGCTCCAGCATGACCTTTGATAACCCTCACCTCTGGTGTCCACGCTCTCGTGACTTCACAAGTCAAGTCGGGGCTGGCCCCGAGTGGCCCATAGGGTATGGCCGTGGTGATGGCAGGACATCCCGGGCTGGGAAATGCATTGCATCGCCCAGTGCCTTCTTGGGTCTCTTGTTCTGAGCTGCCAGTCATGAAGACACTTGAGGAGCCTTTTGGAAAGGTTGCGTGGGGAGGAACTGAGGCCTCCCAGCCAATAGCCAGCACCAAATTTCCAGCCACAAAATGGGGGGGCGGGGTGAGGAAAAGCCGGAAGGAAGGGCCTTATCAGCTGCTCACTTTCTCAGGACAAGTGGAACGTCCAGAGAAGGAGACCCCCTGTCTGAGTAACAAGAGGGGGTCCTGGGCAGCAGGCCAGGTCACCGGTGGCAGCAACACTGTGACAAGGAGTGAGGCAGGACAGGGGGCAGCAGGCCGACAGCACTGCCCGCTGTGCTGGGCTTTCCTGCTGCAGCTGTTGCCTCGGGGTTGTGCCTGTGCTCCAGAGCATTTTCCTGTGGCCTAAGGCCAGCCTGGAAGATCACTTGATTACACCTTGCCCTGCTTTAAATGCCACACTGTCTCCTGCTGCTCCTTGGGTCTGGTAAGACCCAGAATTGCTGTGGCCCACTGGGTGGCATCAGCCACCTGGAGCCCCTGATGTGCTCTCCTGTCTTAGCTGCCCTGCACCGCCTCTCTTCCTTCCTGAAACGTGCCTTCTCTGCCTGAACCTGTCACCTGAAGTGTCACATCCTTGGGGGAGCCTCTCCTGAGTCTTACTGTAATTAGTTGTGCGTGCCAAGCGCTCACCTGCCCCGCGAAGATCCAGGTCACTCCTGGCTTGCCCACCAGGGAGGTCACCAGGTCCTCATTGAATGTGTATTGAAGAAATGAGTAAGAAACTGATCAACTGATAAATCTGAACACTCCCTTGAGCCTCTTTCCCACATGAGCCTGAGAGTGACATCGCTGTTTACACAGGCCAGCATGCTCTTTCTCAAGTGACATTGGCCATCCCCCTGTTGCAGAAAGGTAGCCCTGTTCCCAGCCACTCTACCAGGTATCAGTGGTCCCCAGCTGCCCCTGAGCAGGGTCGAGTGGTTGGGGATGGGCACAGGCTCTGCCTGTTTTTCCCCAGCGGTGGCACTGGGCTGGGGACAGCAACCACACCCCTCCCGTGACACCTGTGGGAATTTCAGCTAAGGGGTGAAGTAGAGCCCTGTGCTCTGGGCACCGAGTCCTTCCATGTGACCGTGTCCCCCTAGGCTATGTGCTCTGTGAGGACTTTCCAGGGGAGCCCAGGGGGACAGCAGGGGCGTACCCAGCCCTGGCCTCTTAGCTGCCCAAGGAGACGGGGACCCGGGACCTCATCCCTGGTAAGAGGCTGAGGACCGAGTGTTCGGGGAAGAGGCCTACCTCGCAGTGCAAGGGCTAAAGGAACTTAGCGCTACTTCCTGGGGGTGACGCCAGCTCCCGGCCGCCCCTCTGCGCACCTCAGCCCTGGTCCCTGTGCGAGGAGGTCCCTGGCTGGGCGCAGGTGGCGACACCCTCCCGCCTCACCGCTTCCCCGTCCTCCGATGAGCCTCCTCCGCGTGCGTTCCGTGGGGGGCCCGGCCTGGCCTCCTGCCCGCCTGGCCTCCTCCTGCCCGCCGGGCCCGCCGCCCCTGCACCTGCACCTGCGGGGCCTCGTCCTCGTTTGAATAGGTGAGAAGCCAAAGTCAGCCACGCCGCTGGAGCTGGATTCCAAATTCAGTCACAGTTCTTTTGAATTCTTCAGCTGCCCTGCGGCAAAGGCTCAATGTTGATACTGAGATTAATCCCCAAAGAGCCCCTCACTTCTCTGCAGAGAAATTAAAGCTTGCCAGTTTTCCTTTTGCCTGTCCTTCTGACAGCTCTGTCGGTAATGATATGCCTTCTCCGTGGCATAATCTCCGTCCCACGGTAAAGAATAATTCATTAAGAAATTAAGGGCTGGGCTTCGTTCCGTTGGGTTGGTCATCAAAGGTTAGCTCCCATTATTTAACAGACCTCAGGGCTGTTTCACACAAGCCCGAGATGCCACGGGGGTGGGGATCCTTCGGACGCAGCCCACCGCCCCCCCACCCCCCAGATTTGCCAGTGTTCCCAGAGACTGAGTCACACACGCCATCTGAAGCCTCTGGGGCTGGGCCTAGGGGGCTGGGGCGCTGCCCTGCTTTGGGAAGAAGTTTATTTCGCCTCGCAGGAACAGCAAGATGTTTGCTAATCAAGCTGGACACTCTAGAGAGCTAGCAGGAGGCTTCTAGAAGCTTCTGACGGAATGTGTGGGAGCTCCTGAACTGGTTTGGGAGGGTTCCATTGTCCACACACTGAGGACCTTTTACAGACCACTGGGGTGCCCAGCCTCAAAGGGCTGGGGCTGCAACCAAAGCAGCTGGTCCCGTCTCTGCCGCCAGACAAAGCCGCGCAAGGCAAGGCGGGCCGAGACGTGGACTCGGAGGGGACAGAGGCCCCTCAGCGTTGGGCATCATTTTCACCCTGGTCTTCCTGTCTTTTTGTTGGTCTGGTAACAAGGTCGTGCCTGGAGGCGCTGGCCCCTGTGAGTTCGGCTCCCCTGTCGAGGGGGCCCGTTCAGCCAGGAGGTGGGGAGTGCTCCCCAGGGAGGGAGGGAGCCCCAGGCCCCGCCGCAGAGCATGGCAGACGCGGGCGCAGGCCTGGGGTGTCCGAGGGGCCTAGAGTGGAACCCTCAGGATGGCTGTTGAGGCCCTTGTTGACGGTGACCCTGCGAGCTTGTTAACTCCTACTTCCGACCCTCCCCCTCGGTTTCCATGCAGCGTATTTCTCTGTGTTTCTGTATTGTTCAGAAACCATTAACACCCCTCAGAAGTCGGTTCTTCGGCTTTGAGCTGAATGACAATTACTGGACTGGTAAAGCGTGTTAGGGTATGATTATTCACATTCATACCGGGACATTCGCCGTTTAATCATTTCTCTGTAGGCTTCCTTGAGTTTGAGCTTAGAGTCTTGGGCATAATTCTTTCGTTAAATGAGTTTCGGCGCTCGCCTCATCGGGAGGGTGAATACAGAGTCGCCCAGGTGTGGCTGTGAGGCTGTGAACCCACTTCACCCGCGCAGGTCTCGCCAGGTGAGCGTGTCCTCTCCCCGCACGTGGGCGAGGCCGAGGCTCACATCCGCGGGCCGCCGGTCCAGTCCGTCTGCGAGATGAGCCGGGGGCGTGTTCTGTGTGCCCGGGGCCCGATGGAGCTGCCGGGGCGTTTCCATTCCTGAGCTCTGAGCGCTGCTCGCCTGGCCGGACGTGGAAAGGGCCCGCTGAACCCTTTATTGAGACCGTCTGTCCTCCCCACAACCCTGGAGGACCGACCCCAAAGAGCTTTGGGTTATAGGGGCATTTCATCCACCAACATCTGCCAGGTTGGAAGTTAAACCCAAGAATCGTTTTAATCTGTTCATTTGTTTTAAAATAATAAGACTAAATTCACTGCATGTTACCAAAAACAATACGTTGAGATGAAGATAACTGTCTTCCAAGACCAGAAACATGGCGAGAAGAGCACCGGATTTACATTTTCGCGGGTCTCTCCGCGGAAGGCAGGCGGGGTCTCACGGCTGCTCCCGCGCTTCACCTGTCGTGGGGTCACAGGCCGCCTGGCTTGTGGAAGGCTCTTCCACGTGTTGGTGCGAGAAGGAGAATTTGAGTCACGTGGCACCTTAGTGTTACCGTGAAGACCGTCGTGATGGCACAGTCGCCCTGGATGGGTCTCCGGGACCCTGAGGCTCCCGGACCCAACTTTGAGGACCACTGTTCAAAAAAGTAAAAAATGTTCATTGCTCCTGAAAGTTCCTTGTAGTCTAAGGAGTGATAAAACGTGGTGTTGTGGCTTCCTGAACTGCTGTCATTTTTTGCATTTTCCCTTTCTAAACCGTGTACTTCAGCGTTGACGCTCTTTGCTGCACAGCGAGAGGTGCGCGTGGCTGTGGTGCTTGTCTTGAACACCCTTGTGAAACCTGTTGCCCACACCCAGATGGGCCTCAGCGAGATCAGAGCCCAATCAGAGCCCCTCAGGGTGCTCCCGGGGCTGTGGGCGGGGAACCTCACGTCTGTGAGTGCCCGAGGGACCAGGCACAGGGCCTCGTAGATCTGTCCCTCATTCTCCTGACCTATTTTCTCACAAAAAAATAAATTTTTTAATTTAAAACACCGTATTTTTTCACCTTTTTTTTTTTTGACATTTTATGGCTGCACTCAAGGCATATGGAGGCTTCCAGGGTAGGGGGCAAATTGGAGCTGCAGCCCAGCCTGCACCACAGCCCAAGCCACATCTGCAACCTGCAGCACAGCTCATGGTAACACCGGGTCCCCAACCCACCGAGCAAGGCCAGGGATCCCACATCCTCATGGATACTAGTCAGGTTCATTACCACTGCACCACAATGGGAACTCCCTAAAATGCTGTATGTTTTCTTGTTAGCAGAACCAGGAACCCACCTCAGCGGGTAGGGTAGGTGTGGAACCAGCAGCAGGATGCGGGGTACTGACAGCGGTGCTTTTTTGCCAGGCTGGCGGGGGACCCAGGCACATCTGCGATCCTTCCACCACTGGGCTCACCCCGCCTGCCCAGACTGTTACAGGTCGCCTGTTCTAGCCTGGAAGGGAAAGAACCAGGCAGATCAGCAGAAGGGCCCAGACACGCTGGGGCTCCCAACCCCTTTCCAAACTGAGTGCAGTGAGGAAGGCTCGCTGTGGGGAGGGAAGCAGCCAGGGATGGAGAGCAGGCCTCAGACCTGCAGCCTTGGGACAAAGCACTTTCACACAGCTCAGCTCATGAGACCCTCCTGTGCTCCGAGCCCATGCCACCACCAGGGGACCAAGTGGCGGTGTGACAGTGTCCAGGAGTAGCCCTGCTTGTACTTGAGCAGTGAGTGCTGAGAAACACAGCGGAACGAGGTGCCCGCCAGGGGCCTGAGAGCCAGGCCTCCCAAGCGTGCCTTTCAGCAGTGCTCCCTCTGACCCCGGGGGCCGTGCCAGCTGAGTGATCAGTGATGGCACCAGGGTCGTGGGGGCTCCTGAGGATGGAACGTGGCAAAGTGCACTGCCCAGCACCTGGGACACAGGATATGCTCAGTAAGTGGCAGCCTTTGCTATGACCATCAGTGACTTTTAAGCAGATTTACAGAAATTTCCAAATGAGTCTTCTTTCCAAGAGCACCCATGCACGTTTCCCCGGCTGTGCGCAGAATGTCTGAAGCTTCTCTTTCAAGATGGCCTTCCTGCCCAAGCATCCCAGGGCTTACAGGCACTGACTCTGCTCTGTGCCAGGAACTGTGTCAGGTCTTTAAAATACTCTGTGTCGACCAGTTCTCTCACCCAAGAGTGGATTGGACTTTTGGGAAGCACCCCAAAATTTGGCCTCCCCAACACTGGTCATGAAGCCGCAGCAGAAATAGTTTTGGACCCGGATGAGCAGAGACCGCAGCGTAACAGGCCGTCTTTCCTTGGAGCTTGTAGGTCAGCCCAGGAGGCAGTTCAGAAAGAAGTACTCGGGTGTGTTCTGAGAAGGGATAGCACTTCCCCAAGGGTCCCCTCGAAGGGCAACAGCCTTATCCTGAAGACCCTCCACGGGAAGGTCGGCTCCCGGAGCTCCAGGCGGCCTCAAGTGAACGTGGCCCACCCTTCTGCCCACTCACCCTTTCTCACCGGACGCCTCCTCCAGGTCACTTACAGTAAGGCAGTCCTTGCTCCAAGCTGGGCTGAATGGAAGGGACACCATGTCACTGAGAGCATGGGGCGGGGTGACCTTGTAGAGGGAAGGGTTTTGTGGAGAACATGACCTAGACTCCGTCTTAAGTGGCTTTCTTGACCTTTGGAGAGAAAACTCTCTTTGATTAAAGAAAAGGCATCTAAAAATGTGTTTCTGTCTTGCTTTCTCCTATAGTAACATGGATTTTTGTGGTATCCCATGCTATGGATTTTAATACATGTATAGATTTCTGTAACCACCCCATAATTTGAACACTGGAGTTCCATCAACCGAAAAATTCCCTCCTGCTGCCCATTTGTGATCAGAGCTGCACCCCCCCCCAACTCACCCTGACTCTTGGTAACCACTGATCTGTTCTGCATCACCCTGGCTTGTGGTTTTGAGAATGTCATAGAAATGGATTCGGACAGTATTTAATCTTTTGAGCCTGGCTTCTGTCAGCTTAATGCCTTGGAGAGTCATCCAAATTGTTTTATGTATCTGCTTATTCCTTTTAATTGTTGTATTCTACTGCATGGATAGATGTCTCTTCATCTGTTTATTTTTTATTAAAGCCATTGTAATGTAGGTATGTGATACTATCGCGTCATGTTTTTAACTTGCATTTCCCAAATGGTTAGTTATGTTGAACATCTTTTCATGTGCTTATTTACCATAGTATTTGCTCCTTGGCAAACTGTCAGTTCAAGTCTTTTCCCTATTTTTAATTAGGTGGTTTGTTTTCTTACTGTTCAGTTTAGAGAATTTTTTACATGTTATAGATAAAAGTCCTTTTTTGGATATGTTATTTCCAAATATTTTCTCCCAGTCCATAATTTGTCTTTTATCTCTTAACACTGACTTTCACAGACCTTTTTTTTTTTCATTTTGATGAAGTCCAGTTTATTTATGGATTGTGCTTTTGATGCTGTATCTTAGCTGTTTCCCTAACTCCAAGTGACAAAGGTTTTCTCCTACATTTTTTCCTAAAAATTTTTTTTGCTTTAAAGTTTTATTTAAATATATGATTTATTTTAAATTAATTTTTATAAAGTACGAGATTTAGGTCAGGTTTCAATGTTTTCCATGCAGATACCCAACACGACTTTTTGAAAATAATATCCTTTTCCCATTGAAATGCCTTTGCACCTTTGTCAAAAACCATTTGGACGTAAGTGTTTGAGTCTCTTTTGGAAATCTATATGCTTATCCCTTTACAACTCTCATGTTACCTTGATCTATAACAGCATAATAGTAAGTCTTAAAACTTGTTAGTATGTTTTCTCCAATTTTTTTGCCTTCTTCAAAATGTTTTGACTCTTCAAGGTCCTTTGCTTTATCATGTAAGTTTTGGAATCAGCTTGTCTATATCTGCAACTTATATCCCTGAGATTTTGACTAGAATAGAAATAAATCTCTATTTCAATTTTTGAAGAATTGAAATATTTATAATATTGAGACTTCATATCCATGAACATGGTATGTCTCTCAAATTGTCCTTTTATTATTACATCAACATTTTGTCATTTCAACATAAAGATCTTGCGTATAATTTGTTAGATTTAAATCTAAGCATTTCATTTTGGTTGGAGCTATGATTGATGACAGAACTGTGATTGATTTTTATGTACTGACCTTGTACCTGGTGACCTTGCTAAATTCACCTCTTAGTTCAAAGTTGGTTTTATTGTCTGGTATGAGTTTTTTAGGTACAACCCTGGGTATTTTCACATAAATAATCATGTCTGTAAATTGGGACCGTTTTTCTTTATTTCTAAAATGTATGACTTCATTTCTTTTTCTTGCCTTATTACAGTGGCTAGAACTTCCACTACAATATTGAATAGAAGTGAACATCCTTGCTTTTTTCTCAATCGTAAGGGAAAAAGCATTCAGCTTTTCACAACTAAGTATGATATTAGCTGTAGGGTTTATTTTTTTGTGAATGTCTTTATCAGATCAATGATATTAGCTGTAGGGTTTGGTTTTTGTTTTGTTTTGTTTTGTTTTTGTCAATATCTGTATCAGACTGAGGAAGTTGCTTTCTATTTCCTGGGTGGCTGAGGCTTTCATCATGAATGAATATTAATATTTATTACATTTTTTCTACTATGTTTGATATTATTTAGTGTTCTTCATTAAGCTGTTATTATGGTGGATCATGTTAATTTGTTTTAATTTTTTTGACTTTATTTTTTAGATTTATGTAGAAAAATTAAGAAGTTAGTACAGAAAGATCCCTGATACTGCACACCATATTGCCCTATAATTGAAATCTTACATTAGTATGATACACCTGTTAAAACCAGTTAACCACTGTCGATACCTTATTAACTAAAGTTCACATATTATTCAGATTTCTCAAGTTTTACCTAATGTCCTTCCGTTCCAAGAACCTATTTAGAGTACCATATTATATTTGGTCATTATATCTCTTTAGACTCCTCTTAGCTCTGACATTTCCTCAGATTTTCCTTGTTTTAGATGACCTTGACAGTTTTCGGGAGTACTGGTCAGGGATTTTGTAGACTGTCACAATGTTAGAATTTCTATAATGCTTCTTCTCGTCATAGTCTGGGGCTATGGAGTTGTGGGTGAAGACCACAGAGGAAAAATACAGTTTCCATGAAATTACTTCAGGGGTACACACTGTCATGATTTATCACTGTTGAGGTTGACCTTGATGTGTCCTGATAGCAAGCTGAACATTAGTTCATACTCACAGCTACAGTTCTGATCCTCTGTTACACGGATCATTCTAGCTTCTTTCCCTTGCTTACCTGTAAATTTCTCTTCCTTCAGTGAGAAACTGGCTCCAACCTTCTGCCATCCATCTACTTAGGTATCTGAGCCCTGTGTACTGTTTAAGTAGTATCAGAGTTTTTAATCTGTTCTCCTATGGGAAACAACTTTGTCAACTAGAGTACAGGGTGTAGACATAGTTCCTTTTGCCTTGGTCTTATAAACTCCACTCATTTCCAGGGCACCACTTTTTCTTCCCACATACCCTTTCTTCAGCGGGGTTGTTCATACGTTTATAATACAGTTATCTTCTCTTGTCACTGCCAGCATTCTGTCCTGGGATCCTCCAATCTCCTAAATGTTTTGTTGTTGTTAATTTGCATATACTGAGTGCAAGGTTTTTTCTGTCTCTATTGTTTTCCCTTTTACACAATGTCACAGAGTTGGGATCACAGATAGAGCAAATAGTATTTTCAGAATTTTTTCACTTAGCAGTAGACATGTGCGATATCTCCATGTCTTTTTGTGACCTAATAGTTCACCCTGTATGACTGGGTAATGTATCATTGAATGGATATTCCATAGTTTATTTACCTATTAAAGGACATCTTGGTTGCTTCCAGTTTGGATCATTAGGTGAGTAAAGCTACTTTAAACGTTCACACACAGGTTTTTTTCTGGTTCATGCAGTTAAGCCTCTGTTTAGCTTTGTAAGAAGCTGCCAAACTTTCTTCCAAAGCAGTTCCACTTTGCATTTTCATCATCGTCAATGAATGTGTATTCCTTTTCCTCACCAGCATCAGTACTGTTGAGTTTTGGTTTTTTTCAGCCATTCTAATAAGCATGTAATCATCTCATTGTTTTAACTTGTAACTCCCTAAAGACAAATGATGTTAAACATCTTTTCATGTGCTCACCTGTCATCCATATATATATATTTTTTTTAATATTATATATATATATATATTTTTTTTTTTTTGGTGAAGAGGTGTCCATTAAGCTCTTGTTCATTATTTAATTGGGTTTTCTTACTGTTGGATATTTAGAATTCCTATTATATTTTTTATTTTTTTGTTTTGTGTATTTTGGATAAATGTTCTATCAGGATCAGATGTGTGTTTTGCAAAATTTTCTTTCAGCCTGTGGCTTTTATTTAAGATGTCTTAATAACATCACTCACATAGCAGTAACTAATTTTGATAAATTCTTCCCGAAACCCAAGGTCACCTAGATATTTCTCCTGTATTATCTTCTAGGGTTGTTTTTTTTTTGGGGGGGGGGGCTTTTCTTGAGCCACTCCCCTGGCATATGGACGTTCCCAGGCTAGCGGTCTAATCGGAGCTGTAGCCACCGGCCTATGCCAGAGCCTCAGTAATGCAGAATCCGAGCCATATCTGCGACCTACACCACAGCTCACGGCAATGCCGGATCCTGAACCCACTGAGCGAGGGCAGGGAACAAACCTGCAACCTCATGGTTCCTGGTGGGATTCGTTAACCACTGCGCCACGATGAGAACGCCATAGGTATTATTTTTATAGTTTTGCCTTTTACGTATAGATCTATGACCCCTTTTGGAGTTTGTTTTATAAAAGATGCATGGTCTGTATCTAGAGTCAGTCTTTGCATATGGTTGTTCATTTGTTCCAGCATTTGTTGGACAAATTTTCCTTTTTCCGTTGAATTGCCTTTTCTCCTATATTTGTGTGAGTTGTTTTTATTCTGTTCCATTGATTGTGTATTCTTTCACCAATACATCCTATCTTGATAACTGTAGCCTTATGTTAGATTACTTTTTCAAATACTGAATCCACCTTCCATTTCTGGGACAAACCCCACTTAATTTTGGTGTCTTATTCTTGATGTATGTCTCTATTTGATTTGCAGATACTTTGTTGAGAATTGTTATATCTATGTCCATGCTTTTCCGATGATTGTCTCTTTTTGGCTTTGATATCAGAGTAATTCTAGCCTCATAAAATGCCCTTGAAAGTATTCCCTTCTCTTCTGTTTTGTGGGAAAAAAAAAATTATGCTGAATTGATGTATTTAAGTGTTTGATAGACTTTTCTGGTGACGTTGTCTGGCCCTCGTGATTTCAGAAGATTTTAAGCTATAAATTCAAGTTCTTTGAGAGTTACAGGACTATTCCAGTTATCTGTTTCATCTTGGATGAGTTTGGGTAGTCTTCAGTTTTGGATATATTGGTCTAGTTCATCTACGATTTGAATATTGTGCATGGAGTTACATGTAGGAATACCTTTTCATCCATTTAATGTATGTGAGGTCAGTAGTGACATACCCTTTCATTCCTGATGTTGATAATTTGTTTAGAGTTTTTAATCACTCTTGCTAAAGATTTATCAGTTTTATCTATCTTTTTAAATAACCTGGTTTTGATTTTATGTATTTTATTTACTCTATTTTTTGTTTTCAGTTTCACTAGTTTGTTTTTGCCTTTATTTTTTTCTTCATTCCTTCTTGTTTTGGTTTATTTTTGCTTTGCTTTTTCTATCTTCTTAAATTGGAAGCTTATCATTAGTTTATGTTTTATATTATTACTTTGAGATCCTTCTTTTTTCTAAGATATGCATTTTAATACTATGAATTTTCCTCTAAATATTGATTTAGCTGTGTCCTATAAATTGCAATATATTGCATTTTCCATTTCATTCAGTTCAATTTTGTTTTCTTTCCCTTAAGACTTCATCTATAATGCATAGGTTATTTAGAAATGGCTTGTTTACTGTCCAAATGTTTGGAGATTTTCCTTTTGTGTCTTTGTTATTAATATCTAGTCTAATTGCATTATGGTAAGAGAAAAATCGCTTGTCTGATTTCAGTTGTTTTAAATTCATTTGTTTCATGACCCAGAATATCTATTTTCTTGGTCAGTGTTCCATGTGCATTTGTAAAGAATGTATATTCTGCTGTTACTGGATATAGTATTTTATAAATGTCATTTAAAATCAGTTGGTTGATGATGTTTTTCATTTCTGCATCCTTGATTTTCTGTCAAGTATTCCTGTCAATGACTGAGAGAGAAGCAGTGAGGTCTCCAAGGATAAGTGTATAGTTGCCTAATCATCCTCTCAGTTTTGTCAGTTGTTGCTTCATGCAATTGGACCTCTGTTGTTAGATACATAAACAGTTAGGATAGGCATCTCAAACAGTTATTTCATTTCATTATTTGCTATCTTATTATAATTACATTTTCTTCTTACTATCACATAATACCTTATTACCCGTTTTCCATCTTTTCCTTCTGTTTTTCATTTTTCTTTCCCCCTTCTTTTCTTCCTTTGGATATTCCTTTGGAATATTTTAACATATTTTCACTGTATTGTCTATATTTGTTTGTTTTCTTTTTGTCTCTTCTAGGGCCACACCCACGGTATATGGAGGTTCCCAGGCTAGGCGTCCAATCAGAGCTGTAGCCACCAGCCTATGCCATAGCTACGGCAACATGGGATCCAAGCCACGTCTTCAACCCACACCACAGCCCATGACAACACTGGATCCCTAACCCACTGAGCGAGGCTGGGGATCAAACCTGCAAACTCATGCTTCCCAGTCGGATTGGTTAACCACTGAGCCATGACGGGAACTCCTTGTCTATGTTTTTAACTATATTATATTAATTTTTCTAGTGGTTTCTATAGGGATTATAATGCTTTCATACATAACTGTCACATTCTAATTGGAATCAACGTTTTGCCACCTTAAAGTGGAACTTAGAAGCCTTGCCACTGTGCAGCTCCTTAAACTCCCCTGCTTTATGTCGTCGTGTCTTTCCTTTTATATCTGTGTACATTGAAAATCTTATCTTTTGATGTCATAATTTTACTTTCAGTCATTAAACATTTTATTTTTGGCCATGCCCACAGCATGTGGTCGTTCCTTGAGGCAGAGATAAACCTGTGCCACAGCAGCCACCCAGGCTGTTGAAGTGACCATGCCAGCTTAACCTGCTGCACCACAGGAGAACTCCCAAATATATTTGAAAGAGATCAACAGAAAAATAGTCTGTAGTATTTAACCAAATAATTCCCATTTCTTTTGTTCTGCTTTTATTCCTAATGTTTCATGCTTCCCTCTGGTTCTATTCTCCTTCTTGTTGAAGAACTTCCTTTAGCAATTCTTTTAGCTCAGGTCTGCTGGCAATGCATTATCTTTGATTTTTTTTAATCTGTAAATGTCTTCATTTTAACTTCATTCCTGGAGGATCTTTTTAAAAACTGGGTGTAGAATTCTGAGTTGATAGTTCTTTTCTTTCAACACTTTAAAATTGATGTTTTGCTTTCCTCTGACCTTCCTGATTTCTAGTAAGAATTCTGCAGTCATTTGAACTTTTCTCCCCTATAAATAATGCATCATTTTTCTTTATTTGTTTTCAAGCTTTCTTTCTTTAGGTTTCAGCAGCTCCATGATATGTCTGAGAGAGTATTTCTTTGAGTGTGTCCTGTTTGCAGTTTGCTGGGGTTCTTAAGTTTGTAGTTGTATATCATTTGCCAAATCTGGAAACATTTTGGCTATTATTTCTTTGAATTTTTTTTTCTACGCCACACTTTCTCTCCTTCTAGAATTCTAATAACACACATATTAGACCTTTTGGCTTTTCAAACATGTCCCTGAGGCTCTTTTTGATTTGTGTTGTTTGCTTTTGACATTTTTTCCTGTTTTTGAGATTGGATCATTTCTGCTGACTTGTCTTCTGTCTCATTAACTCTTGTTCTGGCATCTCCATTCTACTTAGAAGGAAACCCATGCGGTGCAGTTATTTCATTTTAGATATTGAATTTTTCAACACTAAATTCTCTCTTTGAGTCTTTCTTATAACTTACTAAGTCTTTGTATTTTTATTTGTTTCAAGAGTGTTTTCCCTTCTCAGAGTGTTTTTATTACAGCTCCTTTAAGATCGTTGTCAGATGGTGTGTGTATCAAGTCATCACATTGTCCAGCTTAAATATCTTACAACTGTATTTGTTAGCCGTACCTCAGAGAGCTGGAGGGGGACTCTTGTCGGGTGTCTGTGTCATCCTGGCCTTTCTATTCGTGGACTGTCTCTTCCCAGGCAAGCTGAGTTTCTCCTGATTCTTCATACGCTGCGTCATCCGGGGTTGTAGCTGACCCTTTGGAATATGACGCTCTAACACTCTAGGTCTTGTGTAAATGCTGTGGATGGTGTTGATGTTTTTGTTTATGAGCCGCTAGACCTGGTCGGATTCGGTCTGTGGGTCCTGACCAGGCTTCTGCACGTTGTAGTCTCGGGGTCTGTTCCTTTGCAGCCTCTGTGGTCCTTTTCAGATGAGCCTTCTGGACCTCGGCAGGAGCTGAGCTTTACATCAGTTCTCACTCTTGGGTTTAGGGTCAGAGCCACATGGGCCCAGCTCAGGGATGAGCCCAGGAATTTAGAAACACACTGATGGAGTGCCTTCCCAAGCTCCTCTTTCTCTGCAGTCTTGCTGGTCCTTTCCAGTTCTGAGGGCTCCTCTGCTCTGCCCCCCTCCCCCACTCCTATGACTGCGCTCATATCTGGGGCCAAATAGCAGGAATTCAGAGAGGGAAGAAGCCGCGGGTCCACCAACCTTTGGGGACCACAGCTCCTCCATCATAAAGGACGCTTCTCCTCAGAGCTTTAGGTGCCTGCAGGCTCCCGACCACTGCCACCCCCAGCACAGGATTGGTTGGGGGCCGAGGTACAGGAGTCCAGTGATAACAACAGAAAGGGGGGCTCCTTCATTCTCTGAACATCAGGAGCCCTTATCCCCCCACCTCACGCTGATGGGAGCTCCTGGGCTCCATTTGCGCTGGTGCCACCTCTGGGGTCCAGGCTGCAGTAAGTCCTCTTGAGAGAAAACGATGGCCTGGTGGTTTCTTCAAATCCTGTCCCCTTCCCCAGCCCTCAAATAGCTGCTCTCTGGATTGTGCTCAGCTTTATAAAGGCATCCGGTAGACTGACGTGGGGAGAAAGATCCAGAACCCCGTTCCCTCCAACTTCATGCTCACCCTCCCAGGTTCGTTCCTGGAAAGGTTATCTGGCTGCTTTGATGGTGAGGCAGCCTCAGGTCAGGTTAGCTCCTTGCACTTGAAGAGCACATGGTGTCAAAACCCTGCTCCAGAGTCACCTGATCGGAATCCTGCTCCCACTGCCAGCTTGTCCTGCGCACCGGCCTGCCAGCCCAGGCACTGCCTCTGGCCCGGCCCTGAGAGCCCTTGGAAAGTTGGGAGCCTGTCAGATAGCCACAACTCGTGCGTGGACCCCAGGGTGGCGCCACAGCAGGGAGTCCCGCAGGGGTGCAGACACGGCTCTCTGTGCCCAGGAAGGTGGCACACCCAGCCTGTGGCCCCAGAACTGTGCCCAGGAACTCCCTCCACAGGGCCCTGATGTCCCTGTCATCCGCACTCCTGGCTGCAGCATCGCTGTCAAGGCCCCAAGGCTTGAGCAGCAGCAGGTCAGCCCAACCTCAGGAAACCGCACCCCACAGCAAAGGTCGCTGAAAGGAACGGCACTTCCCCACCCAGGAGGACGTGCTTAGTTCTGAGCCTCGGTCTCCAAGAGCCCTGGCCCCCAGCCCCAGCCCTGCCCCTGACTAGCTGGGCTCCGAGTTTGGCCGTGGGCGGTGGGGCGGGGGATGCGTCCTCCAGGGAGCTCTCGTGATGACATTCACCCCAAGGAAAGACAAGGGGCCAGCAGGAAGCCATCACCCAGGGCCCGGGACTCCAGCGTCTGCCTCGGCCCGGCCGGTGCCCCTGCCTGATTCTGGCGCAGGTGCCTGCCCGAAGGCTGCCCGCATCTCCCCTCCCTCGCGTGGTGTGGAAAGAGCTCCCGTAGAAACCTGCTGTCCAGGACAGAGCAGCGGCTCCTCACCGCATGGGAAATGGCATCAGTGTCCTGGCTGGTGACGTGTGAGCCAGGAAGCGGGTTTAGAAACAGTCGTGGCCGGGTTGGTGGTTAGAGCGGGTGTGTTTAAGTCACCACCCGAGCTGAGACGGAAATGGCCATGTCCTTAAGTAAGGGCTCCCTAAGGAGCAGGTCCTCTGGCAGAGACCCCAGACCCCACCTGGACCCCAGAGCAGGCGGCCCAGGGGGCGTCCAGGGTGTCCCTACAGGGGCCACTCGCCACCGCCTGCTCTCCACCGAGGACCTTAGCGGAGAGAAAGGATGGAATTTTAGCGGGTGCCCCTTTGGGCCTCCCAAAACCAAGCCACTGAAGGTTTATGTGTCACCTCAACTGCAAGAAAAATATATTTTCTACATGGATCCTGTTCATTATTACAAACAGGGTGGGCTACATTTTAGGATGAAATTCAGCAACTGAGAGTCGTCACCCCACGCCCCCCCCCATCTGCTTTTGCGCAGGTCCAGGGCGAAGGCACTGACGCAGCGCTGCTTGAACTAATGAATGCATTTGCTCCCTACAGGGTGAAATTGAGTTTCCAGATACACCTATAAAATGATGTGCTCGATTGCTAAATACGGCCATTTTTGAGCTATTTTTCCTAATGTATTGCCTGGTATGTACAAGGTGAGAAACGGGCCTCTGTGAAAATTCGACAGTGAAGCTGAAAATGTTTGATCAATGCTGTGCTCATCCATGGATGTGTTGTTTTATTCCACGGTGCCCGTCCCTTGGGCGGAGAGGTGCCCTCTGGCTGGGCAGGGACCCGCGAGCGGCCACGGCTCCTCGGGCCCTCCTTCCTCCTCTCGCGGTTCTCGTGCAGGCTGAGTGTCCCAGGCTGTCCCGGAAACCCAGCCAAACACAGAAAAGAGAAGCCAACACCTCTGTGCTTTGGGAAGGGGGTGGGAAACTGGCTTCTGCCTCCTGCAGTGTGGACGTGCTGCTGGTTTCGTTTCCGGGACAGCTGGCCCTGAACCCCCTTTTCCTCCAAGTTACACCAGGCCGCCTCGGTTTTCTCTCCTCTCCCCGCCTTTTTTTTTTTTTTAAACTTTGGCACAACAGCAGCGACAATAATGATGATTAACAGTTTGATTTCAAACCCCTTTCTGAAGAAATCACAGTAAACAGAGTCTGTTTGCCTAAGGAGCCCTCGCAGCCATCAGCCCGTCACACAGCCGCGTGTGCTAATGAGCCCAGAGCCGTTAATGTGGTTTCTTCAGTTAAATTGATTCATGAATTTTGAAGAGAACATTATCTAATGAATTTTCTTTGAATAGAAAGCAATTAAAAGGACAAATCAGTCTGATTAACCCCAAAGTCACCCTCCTGCCACAAATGGTGTAGAGTTTGAAATTATATCATAAAAAACTAGAGCACACTTGCTCCCTTTTTGCCCTCTGCTAATCCATGTAAATTAATGAACAACAAAGTCAATTTCTTTGCTGACCCTTTCCTAGTATCACCTGGATTATGCTGATGTTTAATTTGCTTAATGTTATAATAAAGACTAAACAGATTTTTTTCCCAGTGAAGTGATTATCATTCCCTTCAGTTAAGAAGTGATTTTTATTATTTAACACATGTGTAAGGGTGGGTTTCCTTTAAGAATCAAGTCGCACTCGGCCCGCTGGGCACCCAGTGTGGTCAGTGCGGTTGTGGGCACACAGCGGAGCGCGGCCCCGCACGTGGCATCCTTCCTTCCTTCCCTTTGTTGCCGCGTCGGGAGCTCCCTCCCCCGCACGGGGCCGCAGCTCTGTGTCCAGTGCTCCCGCGTGTGTCCCCTCGGAAAAGACGATGGCTGTCGACTCAGACCCGCCTCCTTCCCACACACTCCACGCCCGAAAAGCAGCCGTAAACCTGGACGTTCTCGGGGGTCCGCCACTCCATTCCTGCCGCAGGACGAAGAGCAAATGCGGTTTGATGTGGTTAATCAACTAAAATGGGAATGAGGTCATGTTGTCTTTGCAGCCCTTTCATTACCGATGCGGGCAGCCCGGGTGCCTGCCAGCCCCTGTGTGCTGCCGCGGCGCCCGGCCCACTGAGCCTGCCCACTGCTGCATGTGGACAGCTAGCATCCTGTCACAGCCCGTCCCACAGCCTCATGGTCCTGCTGGGTCCCAGCTGAAATTGGAAATGACCCAGCAGTAAAAAAAAGATCCCGAAATTGTGTGCAGATAGGGCCTTTTGTGCTTCCTAGGTGGACCGCGTGCTCCTTTGTACAGCGCGGGTCCTGGGAGGGCGCCTGGCAGTCCTGCGTGGAGGGGAAGGCAGGCGCTGCCAGTCGGCGAGGCCGGCGCAGGGCCAGCCTGCCGGTGCCCTGCCTTACGCTGCTCCTTCTCCTCGGGTGGCATGGTCACAGGACCAGGGGAGCTGTTTTAATTGAGTGTAGCACCTCGACTTATGTTGATGTGTTTTCTCTTTCAGGACTGGCAGCTATTTATATCCGAGCTGTTAGAGCCGTTTGTCTAAATAACGTGGTTCTGCCTTCTTTCTTTCAGAGTCGTTCACCAGACAGGTGTTATGGAAGCTGCTGCAGGCTGTGAAGTTTGGAGAAACGGTTTCTTACCAGCAGTTAGCAGCCCTGGTGGGCAGCCCCAGAGCCGCACGGGCAGTGGGAGGAGCCATGAGGAGCAATCCTGTACGTCCCGCACCGTGCGGTCAGGTTCCCACAGGGGGTCGAGTGCTACCCATTTACGCGTGTGTCAGAGGCAGCCTGGGCTGCAGGGACGGGGGCGGAGGGAAGCCTCTGGACAAGGCGTGGGCGGCACTGGTATGTACCCCCACCTTTGGGCAAAGGTGGTAAGGAAGCTTTCCCACAGGCCACCAACACCCCCCCCCCCCCGCCACAATGTGTGTCAGAGCACAGGATGGCTTGTCCCAGGGAGGGAGGGGCCGCGAAACCTGGAGAGTGGCTCAGGCATCCCCTGGGCATCCTGGGCGCCAAGGGGGAGCCGTCCGCCCTTCTCCGTCCCGGAGCACAGCAGCAAACAAAACAGGCGAGAGGCCTGCCCACGTGGGGCTTCCCATCGAGAAGGATGCATGTGCTGGGAGGTCCAGGGCCTGGACCAGGGGACCTGGGATGATGTGCGCCTTTGGGCGCAGCTCCCAGGGAAGAGCTGTTCCTTGCATCCCTGTCCCTGTGCGTCTGCAGTCACGTGATGCAGAGAGGGAGGTTCCCAGGCCATGCGAGGCCATCTCCCCAGAGCACAGGGCCAGGCCTTGGCGTGAGGTGGCTGCGGGCCTGTCAGACCCAGGTGTGCAGGGGTCACCTCCTCTCCCCATCCCTCCCCACGTGGACCCCGGGCTGGCCAGTGTCAGGAAGGAAGTTAGCATGGGCTGGGGAGAGGCCGTGGTGTAGACCCTGACAAGGCCCAGGTGCCTGTGGGCCCTGCAGGTAAGCAGGAGGAGCACCCCGTCTGCGCAGCAGCAGGACCTGCCAGGAGGCCCCTACAGGTGCACGGGGCCTGGACCAGCCCCGTCCTCACTAGTCTCCAGAGCCTGCCGCCCCACTGGGAGCAGCTCTCCCTGTAGCTGTGGGAAAGCCTCTGATGCGGTAGAAGATGGCCATCCCATCGGGAGAAGCAAAGGGGGTCCTTATATCATAGGATGTGAAATCACCGAATCAGACTCCACTTTCTCAAAACTCGCTGTGGCTTTGCTGTATGTGTTCAAAACTGTTTTCAGCCCTGCTCACTGGGGAGAGGCGGGCATTTCTACACCACAGTCTGGGGCTCCCGCCACTTGGCTCTCGACTGCCCGAGGGCAGAGCCAGTGTCTCTAGGAGATGACAGTTACGTGGCCGTTTGCACAAAACAGCACTGTCATTCTTTAAGAAGCAGCTCTTGTAGGTTTGTGGTGGATGGCCCTGTTGTGCTGTGCAGCTGATCTGGAGAGGTTTCTGCCGTAGAAAAGACCCCCAATTGTCGGGAACAGTGTGAGGTGCATACCCCTCTGGTCTCTCCGCGTCCCCCATTGTCAGTGACAAAGGCTGGCGGACCCAGTTGGCAGCTCTTTGCACACCTGTTGTGCTTCAGTCGCAGCGGGCACTGTCTGCGGGCATCTCCTCCGCATTCGGCGGGCCTCACTTTTACCGAGAGGGTGGGATTATTCTGAAAACATCTAGATGTGGTTTTCACGTTTCCCGGTGAAGCTCATGCTGCACCTTCCCTCTGGAAGGCGTCGTCCTCTCCCAGGTCGACTGTTCGCAGCGCTTTGACTTTGCTCCAGAGAAAGGGTCCACGCAGACCCCCGGGAACCCGGCCTCTGCTCGGTGCCTCGTGGGAGAACTGAGGAGGCTACACCTGTCTGCACCTTCCTCCTGCATCACCGAGTCACCGTGTTGTGCAGAACTGTCCCTCAGTCCCCCCTCCACCTGTTTCAGGGCACGCGTCTGTTCACACCTTCCGGGGAAATGGGGTCGGGCGCCTCCCTCACGCGTGCTGTCTTTGCTGGGAGCACAGCTCTGCTAACTGACACATACGGACAGGAAGGCCCTCCCCTGCCCCGTGATGCCAGCACCTGGCACTCCCGACGGGAGAGGCATGGCTATTTAGCGGTGGCGCTTGGGCAGTTTTCAGGAACATTTGCTGCCCCGTGAGCAGCATGACTCTCCGTCCTGCTAGTAATCTCCCTGAGTGTCTTTGCTCAGGTGTGGCCTCAGTCACCGAGATGTATGCAACGGGACCTCCATAAAGCCCTCCTGCCCACCTCCCCGCCTCGGGCCCACGCGGGGGTGGCAGTGACCACACCCTCAGGCGGGAAGGCTCTGCCTGCACCTTGTCCCCTCTTCTTGGCGCCCTCCCGGACCAGGGCAGCCGGGTGGTGGTGAGCCCTCCAGGCGTCCCTCAGGAGCTGGACATGGTGCCGGGACCTCAGCTCCGTGGGAAGGCTGCCTGGCACCACAGCAGCAGGACCCCAGGGTGCCTCCGGGTGTGAGTCTCGAGACGTGCAGTGTCCTGCGGCGAGCCCCCTGGGAGCCAGCCTCCTTGAGGGTCCCACAAAGGTGATAAAAAGCTCCTCCTCAGAACAGGCTGAGGGACGCGGGCCAGCCCGGGGACCTGATGAAGAAAGGGGCCCTAGTCAGGGACTGGACCCCCCCGGAGGGCAGGGCGCGGCTGCAGACCGGCACGCGTGGGCTCCAGCGCAGAGGCACGTCGCTCAGACTTACCTGCGGAAAAGTCTGTGTTCAGGCTGCGGAGGGCAACTGCGGAGAAGTGGGGAGGGAGAGTGGACGGCGGCTTCGGGATGCCGCAGACCCGCGCCTCACGCCGGGCGCTTCTTCCTGGGGTGGCGTGCGGTCCAGGGGGACGCGGGCCAGCTCCCGCAACAGCATTTGGCTTGCTCGCCCCCCGCCAAGGTGTGGTTTCTGCGGTCGGGGGGGTTTCGGGGAGGGGGGGGTTCGTCCCACCCCAGACCCTTGTTTCTCCTAGAATTTCCCGGGAAGGAATCAGCAGCCCGGAGAGTGGTCTGGCCGCCTTCCGGAGGCCCTGTCCAGACCCGGCGTGAGGCTGATCCGTTTCCTGGTGGAGCAGATGGCACCCTGCCCTCATCCTCAGACGGAATTTGCTAAATGCAGCTCAGAGGCGATCAGTACTTGTACAGAGAGTTTCCCCACCTCTTTCTAAACAAACGCATTCCTGAGGAGTTAGTTTATTCACGGATTGCCACGAGCGTTAATGACCCCCGAGCCTTGTTCTGCCAGTCACCCAGATGGCCGTTGATGAAGATTTAGCAGCATGTTCTAAGTGTCAGGGCTGTCAGTGGGGCTGAACCGTTTGACCAGAAGAAAAAAAACGCACAGGGAGCTATTGATTACAGCTTCTCGGTGTCACTTGTTCACCAGGATTTAGGTATTGATGAGGCCGCAAGTGAAAACAAGCTCTTCCCCAGTGGGCTGCTACCCACAAGAACAAAGGCGAAGCTGGAGAAAATACTCAGCCGGCACCAGAATCAGAGGGATTCCATTATTGACTGAAAGGCCCTTTCGTGTTATTTTTGTTGGAGACAAATCTATGGGTTTGGAAGTTTTCTAGCATTTGCAAAAGGGTCTGTGTAAGGGGTGGATTCGCATATTGGATGAATTAGATTTCACAGCATGAAGATTTCAATGCGGCTGTGATATCATGAGCTGCTTGGTTATTGATAAAAATTACATTTTATGCAGCACAGGCTTTAAAGGAGAGGGCAGAGGGGTGTGGATCCTTTGAAATGTCCTCAGGGCCCCAGCGAATTTTAGCAGATCTCATCATTTTAATAGTTGGAAACCTGCCGCCCAAATTAGCACAAGCAGAGGCAGTGTTCCCTTTTCCAAAGGTGAACCTAGTGCGTGCTGGTGCGTCACAGCACAGCCTGTGGCCACTGCACCCCCGCCCCGTGGCCGTCAGCTTCACGCGGGCAGGGAGCTCCCCCTCCAGGAACAGACCCCTGGCAGGCCTGCCAGTGCTCATCCTTTAGGACCGCTGCTGAGCAGGCCCCTGCTGGAGGGGACTGTCTGGGGGTCGGACCTGCATGTGGCCGGGGGAATAATCAGCTGCCTCGTGGGAGCGCCCCTCGCCCGCCTCCTGCACTGAGCGCCCTGGTGCCCAGTCTTAGACATGGTGTCAGACCCCAAAGGCCCGTGTGGTGCCGGCCCCAGACGAGGCAAGAACATGCTGGGGGCTGGGGGATGCCCTCTCCTGGAGCATCGGTGCCCCATTCACAGACCTGCCAGCCTGCCCAGCCTCCTAGGAACCAGCCCACACGCTCCCAGGCTGGCGGCCCTGCCCCTCCCCTGCGGCTGCTGTGGCATCGAAGTGCCACGGTGAGCTATACTGGTGGTGGCCCTTGGCGCACAGAGTCCTGCCCTCGCCTGTGTCCCAGTGGGTCTCAGGAACCCTAGGCTCCTGGGCAGCCGCCACTGCCCTGTGTCCTGGCAGCAGAGCCCTGCTGATGATCGGCCCTTCTCTGTGGGTCGTGTCTGGATTTGTTTTCGTGGTCAAGTGGCCTTGCTTGTAGTGAAGTCGCTGTCAATTTAAGGGAGCACCTGGCTGCTGGGCTTGTCTCCAGATGTGAGGGGCTGGGGGCAGCTTTGGTGGGAGAGACACCCTGGAGCCTAGGGTCCTGGCTGGGGTCGGCGGAAGGGCCGGCTGACCTGTCCTGCTGAGGCTGAGGGTGGGGGTGCTGGCGGCAGCGGCAGCTCCTCAGGTGGGAATGAAGGGGAACCGGAGCTTCTCAAACTGACTGATCCGGAGACTGAGGAGGAAAGCAGGTGCCCCCCGTAGCACAGGGGGAGTGGGGGACAGCGCTGGCAGACCTTTCCCACTAGGGGCCCCCGTAGCACAGGGGGAGTGGGGGACAGCGCTGGCAGACCCTTCCCACTAGGGGCCGGACAGGAAATACTTTGGGCTTTACAAAAACAGCACCAGACAGCAAGTACCAAGTGGGCTTGGCTGTGTTCTCTGGAAACTTCATTTACAAAATCAGGTATGGCCAGCCTGGGCCACAGCCTCTGGTCTGGGTTAATGTGGCTGCATGAGAAATTCTGTAAGGTTTCTTCTCATGTCTTGGAAACGTTTGGGAATTTTACGGGGCACCTTGTAACTGGGAAATGTACCTTTAAATTTTGTAGGTATGCATTTTCAATCCCCTATCGAGTGATATTAAGTACCCTTCTCCCAAACCTTAGTGTAAAGTGGTTCTTAGAAGAGGCCCCATGTTGGCCTCGGGGAATCGGGTCCCTCCCCAGCCGGCGCCAGACCCTCAGAGACCCGGCCCGCCCCTCGCCAGCCCCCCGCCCCCCAGCCAGGGCCCTGCAAGGCGGGTCCTGGGTCAGTGGCGGTCAGCGGGCTTGCTCTCGATCCCGAAAGACCGCCTTGGTCCAGAGCCCAGACTGACGGCGGCTGCCCCCCTGTATTCCAGGTGCCCATCCTCGTCCCGTGCCACAGGGTGGTCCTCAGCAGCGGCGCCACAGGCAACTACTCGGGAGGAGTGGCCGTCAAGGAGTGGCTTCTGGCCCACGAGGGTCGCCTGGCAGGGGAACTGGCCTGTGGAGGGGGCGCGCGTCCGGCCGGAGCCTCGCGCCAGGCCCTGCGCGGCGGCGGCACCCGCTCCCCGGCAGCCGGGCAGGACTGAGCGTTTGCGGGCGGGGTGATGACCTCGGTGTGAGGGCTGTCAAGTGGGGCTGAGCTGCTGGGGCCGCATTAAAGGAGCTGCTGGGGCCACATGCCGTGTGTCTGCTGCTGCTTTACCTTTTCCAACAGCGCCTTGAGGCCGCGGGCGTCTCGTTTGTCCCCTGCCCTCCCGCTGTTACTGTTCCTTCCTAAGGACCATTGAATCGGAACCCTACCCCTGACCCCGGGGTGGAGGGTGACAGCCCTGGGGAGGGGGCAGCGGACGCCATCAGGAACCACGGCTGCGCCCCCGTGGGGCCCTGGACCCCCGCGCAGGCCGGTCCGGCTGCAGCCCTGTCTGCCCTGAAGCGCTGACCGACCCCAGCGTGACCCCCGCTCGCCCTTCCCTCGGCTCTTGAAGCTGCCGGGATGGGGAGGCCGAAGGAGAGGGGACGGCCCTGGAAACGGGAGCTCGTGGAGCTTCTCCGGCGTCATGTTTCCCGCTCGGCCATTTGGGGTCACATCAACTGAATCAAGAAGAACCACTTGCCAGAGTGATGGGAGAACACAGCCAGCTCTGTGGGTCCGCGTGTGGTCAGATGGCACCTTCCTGTGGCACAGCCTCACCCCGCCCTCCCTTCTGCCACCCCTGGCCTGAGGACACTCTGGGCAGAAGGTGACAGGGGACACCGACCTCCTTCCTGCCACCGAGCCTGGAAGGTAGGGGGGTCACCCATGAACGCGAGGCAGCCTGTGGGACCCCAGCTTCTGCGGTGCACCCCGGCTGACCGCTCGTTGGCATGTCGTCATAGCCTTATAATCCACTCACCCGAAAAGCATAAGGAAGCTTGAGCGATACGTGGAGAAAACAAACTGTACCCAACGGTGCAGCCGAAAGCTGTGTTTTTGCCGCAAGTGCCTGTGACAGTGTAAACAACAGCAGGAAGCGCGAGTGGTTTGCGTCTGTCACCAGCAACCTGGTTAAAAACACAGCTTTGGACGTGAGCAGTGTGGGCGTGCCTGGCGTTTCCTGTCACCGTAGCACCGACGAAGAGCAGGTACCTAAGGGGCTTTTCTTGCCGAGTCACCGTCCATCATGTCCTTTTCTTATATGAGCCAAGTTAATTCTGGGCTTTTCCCTCAAAAATAAATACGACTGTTTACCCCCGTACGATCCTGGTCTTCTCAGGACGCCCCCCCCCTCCCCCCACGGAGTTGTGCTGCTACAGGGAGCCACACAGGTGGCTCATCCTTGGCCGGAACCCTGAGTGTCCCTGCTCCGTCTGTCCGTCCTTAGAGTGCCCCAGGCGGCCGTGAGAGCAGCGAGTGTCCCCTGGCCAGAGCGGAGGCCTGGCTCTCTGCCCCGCGTGTCGGGAGGACGTGTGTGGGTCCAGGTTGCACTTTGCGCTGGGGGCTCTGCGGGTGACTGCGTTCTGACTCCTGTAAGGAAAACGCTTGGCTCCGGTGACAGACCGTCACCAGGACGTCCCCTCCTCCATCAGGGACAGAACTGCAGGCCACACTGCCCAGAGCTGTGGGCCTGGGTCTGGGCCATCTGGGCACTTTCCAACAGAGGGCACCACAACAGTGCGCCGGCCAGGCCGGCTGGGCCCTCTGCTGCTCAGGATGGGTCTGAAGAGGGAGGCGGTGGGCTCTGGGGCAGCACGCGCACCGCCAGGGCTGCTGGCAGCCCCCCGGGACGTGTTCCTGTCACTGCGCGCTCTGCACACAGGCTGCCCCTGGGTCTGGGGCGGATGGGAGAACCTTACACAGTGGGGCTTCCCGCTGTGATCCCCAAACCCCCAGGTGGGGCCAGGGACCCCCTATGAAGCTCTCTGAGGTGACCCCGCAGCTCTGCGGCCTGGCACCACCTGCCTGGGCCATGCCCTTGGTACAGCACCAGCCGCGTCGCGCGCCCTGTGTCTCGGAGCTTCCTCGGCCTGTCAGAACAGGCTTGATAGATGCCCGGGGCCTAAGCAGCGGCCGCCTTGCTCCAAGGACGGGGACGGGCTCTGCAGAGGCTGCCTGGAGCCGCTGCCGCCAGAGCTCGCAGCACGTTCATGAAAATAGAGGGGAGAGGGAGGGCGCAGAGAAACACAGGAATACTCAGTCAAAGGAGATCTCCAAACAAGAAAGCTGTGTTCTTGGCCTGGGCCCCGGGTCCCCACACGGTTGAGTTTCCCCTTCCATCCAGCGTGGGGCCTTGAGCACGGACACCCAGACCTGGCGGCGGGCGGCCCCCCGGCCATCGCGTGCTGCGCTTGCCCCTTCCTGGAGACCCGGCTTGTAAAAGTCTCCGAAATAATATTTGTTTTCACAGGCCTGCATTTATAATGAAATAGCTGCCCTTGGCCGCGCAGGAGCCGTCCTGTTCTCCTCCCGGTCAAGGGGGCGACTGTCCAGTTAAACGCCCCCAGACTGGCCAGCCCACAGCTGCAGAGGGATGCAGAAAACGATGCAGCGCCGAGGCAGGGAAGCTGTCCCTGCAGTAGCGCAGGTGCCCGGGGCTGCCGCAGGTCTGGGAGCACAGCAGGCAGGGCCCGAGTCTGAGGAAGGGTGGCCTCCCCCGGAGGTGACTGAGTCGGGACGTTGCATCGTGTCCACTGACACCCCAGAAACAAACCGCAGCACCCCTGGCGCAGGGCGACCACGGCCGAGAGGTCAAGGGCGTGGTCTCCAGCCCCAGCCCCTGGATGCCTGTTCTCACCTAGGTCCCAGGTCTCCGTCCTGCACCCGGTTTGTTACTTCCGAGGGGCCCGGCGTGTTCAGGGGACGTGTACTTACCCCGACATCATTCCTGCTTTTAGCCCGTGGTGAACAGCTGTGCTTCCTCCAGTTGCACCCCGGGACGGAGAGCCGTTGGGGGTTGGCTCAGCCCTTTAGGAAGGGGCCATGGGACCAGGCGGTGCCTGTGGGGTGGGGGTGCCGCGCGCTCGGAGGAGCTGGTGGGGGGTGCCCCAAACACAGGCCGTCCTGGCCTCGCAGGACGTGTCCCCCGGGTCCTTGGCTCCTGCAGGCCCACCTGCGCTGCTGGTGTGGCCACAGGCAGCAGTGCCTGCTGGAGCCCCAGCCACTGTTACGTGGAGGGACGTTGGTGTGAGGGCTGTCCCCTTCCCCGCAGAGCCTTGGAGATCTTGGCGCAGTTCTGGTTTCGGGCTGCACGTAGGCAGACGCAGAAATGACAACAGAATTGTCTTAACTTGAGACACACCAAAACAACAGGAACTTGCTTTATGTTGCTCAAAAGACATTCCCAGACCGGTCGGGAAGCTATCCCTTCCCTGCGGCCTCCGGGCAGCAACGTGCACGGCACCCGCGTGCCTCGTCTGCGCGTGGGTCTTCTGGCTGCCTCCTGACTGCCAGGCATGGGGAGGGCGGCGGGGGGCCCTGGGGGGAGAATGAACCGTGCTTGGCCTCGCTCGGCCCAGGCAGGTTTTTCCTTTCTTGTTCACGGACATAGGACCGAAGCTGGTGTGGAGGGAGCTGAAGTTCACATCCGTTTTGCCTCGTATCCGTTTGAAAGGCGTGGAGGTTGAAATGGAGCTCGGCCAAGCAGTGTCTGTCTGTCTGCCTGAAACGGGGGTGGCGGTGGAGAGCCAGGCCGGAGCCTAGAGAAACTGCAGGTACCCAGGTCTCTAAGTGGCGGGGGGGCAGCCGCCCGGAGTCCGGACCGCGTGGCTCCAGGTGCGGACAGATGGAGAGAGTCTGGCCTCCATCACCCAGGCCGGGCTGGACAGCATCTGTGCCGGCCGGGCCGCGGGGGACGAGGACAAGGACGAGACGCTAGGCGGCGAGGACGGCGCCTGGGTGGATGAAAGGATGTCGTTAACAAGCCTTTCAAGTTCCTCGTTAATGTTTTTTTCACTGCAAAAACCACTCGGAAAAATTCCACGTGGACAGCAGTTGGGTTGATCCTGAAAAGCGCGACGCCGGTGCTGTTGGTGCCTTCAGAGACCCCCTCCCCCCCCACTCAGCAGCTTGTTTCAAGCCGCTGCCCTGGGGTGGGGGGGGCGGCGCTGGTGTTCAGACTCTCAGGTGGCCGCTGGCGCTGGGGTCAGGATGCAGGCAGTGGTCATTGCGAACGCTGGGGGCGGGGGCGGGCAGAGGCTGCTGCTCCAGGGAGGCTGTCACTCTGCCGGCCCCAGGGGGCCATCCGAGGCCTGCCCATCGGGTGTGTGTCTGTGCCTCCACGCTGTTCCGGGGGGGAGGGGGAGGGAGGCCAGGGCGGAGCAGGGCTGGGGACCTTGGCCCCTTTCCTTGTTTCTCAGGTAGGGCCGTGGCCTGGCGCGCACACCGCCGCGCACCCGGGTTCTTCAGTCCTGCCGTCACGCCTCGCTCCTGTTTAGTCCCAAACGCAGCAGCATGTGTGCTTCCAGACTGGTTTGTTGACTTAAATTAAGAAAGACCCAGCTGGAGAAAATATCAGTGTCCAAACATTAAGCAACATGTGATACTGTGTAGAAAGTATTGCTTTTGCGTGTTGTGATTGCCATGGCAACAAGGCGACGTGGATGCACATGTGAGACTTCTGGCAGGAAACATAGGAGCAGGTATGCAGCCGAGCTGAGGCCCCCAGCAGGTGGATTTGGTCCCAGGGCTCTGGGGATGCTCTGCTGCTTGGGGGCATCTCCAGACACCCCCATGTCTCCAGTGGCCCAAAGAAGGGGGTCTTGCCCCAGGACAGAGGGTGCAGAAACCTGAGTCTCAGACTCTGCTGAACTTGGATTCCCGTCCCCCAGCCCCGTGAGCAGAGTGAGTACATATGTGGGACCCTCCTCCTGAGGTCCCCAGAGTCTAGGGCCTGGCAAAGCAGCCAGGCTTCTGGCTGCCAGAATCAGCTGCTCCTGTGTCCTGTCCCACTGAGTCCATGACTGGGGCAGGGACAGTTCGCAACACCCCTCCCAAGGAGAAAGGCCAGCCCTGGCCATCTCCCGGGATGCAATCCAGGGCCAGTAGGGATGACAACCTGACAGAGCAAGGTCAGGGCACTGGTGACCCGTGGTGACCCCATGGGCATCCGCTGGAGCTCGTCCTGGCTCCAGGGCCTCCTCAAGGCCCAGGAGGAGGGACATGCAACCTGGCCTGACGGTCCGGGGCTAGCACAGCAGGTGTGCGAAGGCCCAGCAGCCAAGACCACGTGAGAAGACCCGGCGGAGGCCCAGACGTTGGGGCGGAAGGGCCAAAATTCCCCCGACTGAGGCTGCATCTGATGAGGTTGGAGGCATTTTCTGGTTTTCCTCGCTGCGTTTGCTGAAAAGGAAGCTTCCACCATGGAGGATGTTAACGACAGAGGGAGGCCAGCCGTGTGGCTTTCCCTGGCGGGACCCTGCCGCCCACTGCTTTTCTCGTGAGCAGGGGTGGCCAAGGGCCACCCCTCGCCAGACGGCAACTACTCAAACCTAGGGGACAGTTCAAAAACTTGTAATTTTGTTGGAATAAACTACAGGTAATTTTATGACGAGAGCCGTACCAAGCCTTTTAATCTGTAGAGTCCCTGGGAACAGAGAAGTGCTGTGTGCATCTGGCAGTCACAGAGTCTTTCCTTCCGCTCTCCTGAGACGGGAGGAGGGTCAGGGTGCCCCCAGAACAGGGCACCCAGCCTCACCCGCCTGCCCCCACAACAGGGCACCCAGCCTCACCCGCCTGCCCCCACAACAGGGCACCCAGCCTCACTTGCCTCCCTCCAGAAAGGGCACCCAGCCTCACCTGCCTGCCCCCAGAACCAGACACCAGACCTCACCCGCCTGCCTCCAGCACTGGACACGTGACCTCCCCCGCCTGCCCCCAGAACCAGACACGTGACGTCCCACCTGCGCCATCGAAGCCCTGCCCAGACAGTAGGAAGCGCGTGGCTTTCCTGTCCAGAGCCTGGGGAGAAGCACAGCCCCCACCAGCCTCAGGGAGTCCTGGCGTGTGTGTCCTCACCTGTGGACCCAGAGTGACCCAGTTACCAAGCACAACGCCTCAGGCTGCATTCAGAGCCACGGGGCGCAGCTCTGCCCACGTACCCGAGGGGCTCGGCACCAGCTCCAGGCCAGGCGGCTTCGTGCCAGGCTGAGAACCCGCGTTGACTTAAACACTGCCTTTCGCCGAGATGCAGAGTGACACGTCTAACTATTACACCACCAAGAGCATGTAGCTGTCGGTACTTTTCCCTGCAAACATCTGACTCCTGTGCCAGGAAGCAATGTGACAGGTATTCTGTAGTTTCAAGCAAATTGGTCTCAGATGTAGATGAACAGATTTTCACAAAGAAAGGATAGAAGCTTTGCTGCGTCTTAGGCCTGAGCCTGCCAGGGCGCTGCAGGCCCTGTATCGCCTGCTGTCCTCCCGCCCCACCCCTGAGGGCCTCACAGTCTCCACTTGGACACAGGATGCCCGGCTGACCCTCAGCCAGCGCCCAGCGTGCTGGCTCTGAGCCTCGGACTGCTGTGGCTGCTGGGTCCCTGTGCTGGGAGGACAGTGCCTCTGTCCTCAGCGGCCCCTCGAGCCGGCCTGTCCATGCTGATCTGGGGGAAGGTGACCGTCAGGCTGGGTGGCGGGCGGTTCGGACAGGAGCCGTCCGTCCACTTTAGGGGCTGCGTTGTCCTATACAAGCTGGGTGATCTCTCCAGGTTGCAGTGGCAGGTTGAACAGGTCCCCAAAGAGATGTGTGTGTCCGGAGCCCTGGAATCTGCATGCTTGACTCGATCTGGAGAAAGGACTCTTGCAGGTGTGACTCAGTGCACAGTCTCGAGATGGGTCACCCAGGATTATCTGTGTGGCCCTCAGCCCAGTGACCGTATCCTTTGGGTGAGGAGACGTGCAGAGGAGGGGCCCCGTGAAGGTGGAGACAGGACGGGGGGTGCCGTGACTGTGAGCCAGGGATGCTGCGGCCGCCGGGAGCTGGAAGGGCCTCTGGCGAAGCGCAGCCCTGGGTCTCGGATTCTGGCCTCCAGGCTGTGAGAGAGGGCCACGACGTGAGCCTCCGCCTGTGGGGCAGAAGCCCAGAACCTGGCAAAGCTTTCTTACCTGCCTGGAGAGGAATGTGGCACACTCCCAGGTCACAGTGCATTACTCTGGGAAGCCCTGAGCCCCTGCCAGGCACATGTGAGCACTCGGGGAGCGGTGGTGGTGGGACCCGCTGTGCTGGCTGTGGGCCCAGTAATACCCACGCTCTCAGCTCGCCCTGGGCACTTGTGTACCCCGCGTGGCTTCCTGACGTTGCAGGGTCCACGTCCTATCCTGTCCCCCTTCCTGTGCCCCTTGGCTGCATCTAGCGGGAGTCCCGGGAGCAGCTCTGAGCAGCCAGCCTTCGCCCCCAGGCGCTCCCTGAGGGAGGACTCGGTGGTGCCTCTTTTCTGGCCTGTTGGTGACCACAGAGGTGGTGGCGTTTGCTACACACCCCAGGAGGGGCGTGCACCATCCCGACAAGCCTGCCTCTGGGTGTGGCGGCTGCAAGGGTGACCCTGGAGGGGCTGTGCTGCCCAGGTGAGGCCTGGGACGTCCTGGCAAGACTCGGGCAGCGGCCACAGTGCTGCTTATGAACCACAGGCAGCAACAACAGTGACTCCCAAAGTCCACGCTCCCTGTGGCCGGTGACCACATCCTACCCTCAGCTCAGACACCAAGACAGGTCTGCTCGGGAGCCGCCAGGTACGTTTTTAATAGAATGTCAGCGAGTCCTGAAGCCACCACACACAGAGCGATGGAGGCTGACGGAGTTGCTCGATGGAGCCAGATGGCCAGTCCGAGAGCAGCGGGGCAAGCGACAGCGGCCCCCTGGTTTGCTCCCACTTGCTAGCAGTCACAGAAATAGGTGACGGCACTTCCTCGTAAACTGTGTTAAAAATGCATGAAACGTGTGATTCTCTGCCTACAACGCAGTGAAGAGGGCGCAGTCAGTGCCAGGAGCCCCCCTGGCGCATCATTGGAGGGCAGTCAGGAAACCTTAAAAAGTGAAATGCCCCAAACTGGCCCGCCTTTAGGAGCTTCCCCTGGAGGGAGATTTTCATGCAGTTCCAGGGCTCCAGCAGCCAGGATACGTGTTGCACCGCCGTGTGTGACAAGGCTACGTGGGAGGCCCCAGGAGTGTCCCGGGGCGGGGGCGGGCTGGCCAAGGAAGCGCAGTACGTCTGTACAAGGTCAGACAGTCCACCCCTAAAAATGGTAACACCCATCTGTGTTGACTGACGTGCAGAAGAGGGCCTTGAACCCCTGCTGAGTGATAAAGCCATGTGATAAAACGTCAGGTCTCATCGTGCTGTTTTCTGAAACATATTTTTAATTGTGCAAACAAGTGCAAAATTGTGGAAGAGAATCCGTCAAAATATTTACACAGAGATATCTTGGCAGAATGAGCTGGGGAGAATTCCTCTGTGTGTGTGTGTGTGTGTGTGCGAGCGCGCACGCACGCACACACATGCACCCACATGCACACGTGTCTGTCGGGGGAGGGGGTCTTTGTTGCTTTCTGGTGTTTTTACACCTGTGTAAAATGTATGTATTTATTATATAATCAGAAAAAAATATAATCATGATTCTGTCTTAAAGATACATGTTTACATGTAAACACATCTGTACACACATATATATCTATACTAAGTAATTTTTTTAAAAAGAGCATCTGTAGTGCAAAGTGCAGCCATGGTTATCCCAACGGGAGGAGTGCTGAGTGTGTTGTAGCCTTTTTGTGTGTGCTAAGCTGTGTATCCTAAATGTTTGCGATGGAGAAGTGTTTGTGTTTGTACTTCACACCTGTTTTCCTGACGAAGACGGCTCCCCGGCAGATAGAGCAGGAACGATGCTGCTAAGTGCCGTCTGATCTCGTGAGTCACATCACCGCCCAGCCCGCCGTCTGTTAACCCCCTGTCCACCTGCAGGGCAGCGAGGCCGTAGGAGCAGTGTGGGCAGTCTCTGACGAGCCAGGCTGTGTGACACAAGTGTGCATTCCTGATCAGCTAGGCGTGCGGCTCTCCAGTACAGAAAATCAAGAGGGGCTTCCTGGAGGAGGTGGGGCTTAAGCTGCACTGTTAGTGCTGGACAGAACATAGAGGGCATTTCAAGTGGAAGGAGCAGCCAGACGTCTTAGAGCAGAGGAGAGCACGGGGCTCCGGCCCTTGGGAGAGGAAGCCAGGGACCCTCAGGGAAGTGGCAGTGGTTGGGCAGGGGGAGGGCAGACACCCCGGCCGCAGCCCGGGACGTGGGGGCGACAGTTCCTGCTGGGTTTCACCTGGTCACTGGTCAGGAAAGCAGGGCACAGCCGTCATCAGCCCTGTGCCAAGAGTGGACACGGCAGGCCTCAGCAGTGCTGACCGTGTCCGGCGGGAGCCCCTCCAGGTCGCGCAGCCCCGCACCCTCTAGGGGTCTCCTCGGCCCCATGGCCTGGGGACACCTGCCCCTCTGAGTCTCCTTCATCCCCTGAGCGTGGTGTGGCACCCGCCAGGCAGGGGGCTGTCGGGGGAGGGACAGGCTTTCCGGCAGGAGTAAGACCAGGAGGAGGACAGGCCCAGGGAGCCCTGGGTGGGCAGTGGGTGCCTTGTGTCCCATTCCTCGCTCCCCAGGACCCAGGAAAACAGAGGCAGGAGGGCGCCTCCGCCTGGCAGAGCAGGCCCATGCCAGGCGGCGCCAGCCTTCTCGTCACCCTCTTCCGTGTTTTACATAATTAGCTAAGTCACTTAATGTCACCGTGTCTTGTTAGGGAAGCTACTAATCCTTAGAGCTAACAGGACCAAGTAATTAGTGTAAAACACTTTGAAAATATAAGAAATTCAGATGTGGCGTATAATTGGCCAGTCCTCCTGGTACCGATACTTCCACGTGTCTCTGACAGAGCCGCAGGCCTGGCTCCATCAAGGGGATGCGGTCGTCGCGGCGATGGCGTGAGGGAGAGGGGCGCGCCGTAGCCCCGGGACCGGCCAGCCGCGCGCCCTGTGCTACTCCGCCTGGTGAAGCCACGTGGGGCAGGGCGGCGTGAACCGGCAGGGCCAGCAGCCTCGGGACGGCAGTGACCTGGGGGGCCGTGGGGTGCGGGCTGGGCTGGCCTGAAGCTCCGGATCATGCGTGAAATACCGCAGCCGCAGCAGGTCTCCCCTGGGGGAAGAGCACGGCCCCGGTGTGGCCAGCGCCAGGGCGGCCGGCCGTCCTGGTGACCAGCTGGGCTGCAGCAAACCTGCCTGATTTCTCTCCGCCGGAGCGGAGCTTGCGGTCTCACCTGGCAGCTCTGCGGAGCGTGGAGACAGGGCCGCGAGGCACCTGGCACACGCACGTTACGCAGATTCCCTCTTTCTGCGGCACAGGCAGGCCCGCCTTCTCGGCGAGCACGTCTCCGCGCCCCCGACCTGGGCCTGGGCCCGACCAGCCCACGCCTGGGTGTGGGTTTCCCCAGCGGTGCGGGAAACGAGACCATTGGACGTCTCTGAGGTGTGTTACCTCCTGAGGATGCGTGGGGCTGTCAGCAGATCATTCATCTCTCTTGAAACGGCCGTGACAGTGTTTACATCTAAGACCAAGATGGTGAGTGGCTGAAGAACTCCCTGGAAGCTCTCCTCACCACTGGACAAACAGCAGCCAGTTAGCAGAGCCACAGCCTGGGCCAAAAATAATGGCGAGACAGTCCTGGACACCAGACTCCCCGAGGGCGAGCAGGTGCGGCCAGCTGGCTGGCGGCCATCACAGGATGGGCTCGGCCTTGAGTTTGGTGGCCGAGCCCTCAGACCCAGCCTGGCAGGCATCTGCTTTAGACACACCAACTATAAGAAGATAGTTCCAAAAAGAATTAGTCTGAATTTATGGGAAAAAAAAAAAGGAGAGTTTGTGCCCAAGCAATAGAGCCAAGGACCAGGGCCCAGCAGGGGCGAAAGCCAGCTTTCCCAACATCCTGGGAACATCCTGGAGGGCCGTTCGTTCCAAGGGAGACCCGGCGGGGCTTCCTCTCAGCTCCTGGTGGCTGGCTGTACAGTGAGGTCACGCCACCCACGGGCTCGTCCAGCCGTCGGTCCCCACGTCTGTGCTGTGGGAATGTCTTCCTCACAGCCTCCTCTGGAAGCGTTTCAGTAGATCAGGACCGTGACCCACGGAAGCCGACACCCCTGATGCCCTCAACCGCCTGTGATAAGCACGTTCCGCCCGCAGCCACGTTCGGCGTCGTACGTCGTGGAGCCCAGACTTGAGCCCTAGGTCCCCCTCACCATCTGCGTGGCCCACTGGGATTGATGCCCGGGGTGCAGCACCCTAGAGCCCGGCTGCGGCAGCCACACCCGCCGGCACACGTGGCCCTGACCGTGGCTCTTGTCCCAGAATTCTGAGGAAGGAGCCCGGCCGCAGGCTGTGACCCCACAGCCACGCGGTGTCACCGCTCGTTCTCCCCCGCCCCACACACACTCCCTGGGGATACTCTGGACGTGAGCTCGGAAGCCAGGCCGGGGAGCGGTCACGGCCCTGCCGTGGCGGGGGAGTGGCGGGCCTGCAGGTCCCTCCGGACAGAAGGAGCCGCGTGGGAAGTGTTCACAGGCGAGGTGTCACACAGCAGTGAAAGTGGGCCCGGCCGCGGACGTAGCAGGCGTGACTCAGAGGTGGTCAGGTGCAGGCCAGGCGTGCAGGCGGACGGGGCTGGTTTCACAAGCTCTCCAGCCTCGAGGGACACACGCTGCCTTAAATAAATACATGCCTGCATCCGTGCGATCCTGTGCACGCGCACACGCGCAACAAAACCCTGACGGCGAGGCTGACGCCCTTTGCCCCTGGGGCGGGGGCGGGGGCGGTGGGGGGCTGGGGGACGACGTGGAAACGCAGTCGGGGCGCCCTCGGGTGAATGCGCCCATTCCCGGGGCCTCAGCCATGGGTCATTACTGCTCGTAGGCTTCACTTCAGAAGTGCGACACGGGTTTTCTTTTATTTTGTATCAGAGAGTCCACACTTGAATAATGTCAGCAGCCATGGAAGGCCATTGCTCTGTGCCCGTATGCCTGTTTCTGGGGAGATTCTTGGCACAAGGGGTGACTCCAGAAGTGGTTCCTGTTGACCCCGCTCGATCTAGCTTTGTGGATGGGAGGAGTTCCCCCTGTTGCACAGGCGAGGGTCCCCCGCGAGCACTCCTGATGGCGGGGCCCCCGGTGACATGCGCCGTGGGCAGAGGCTGTGCCAGGAGGGGCCTGCGCTGCGTGTGGGGAAACTCTGGGCAGTGCCTGCCCGCCCTGGGCACTCACTGTCCCTCTTACAGCCCCCACGTGCCCACGAACCTGAAGGGCGAGCCCCCTTCTGGCAGGCCTTGGGTTTGGGGAGCCAAGTGTGGCTCCCAGGGCTGTCGGACCCACAGCACGGAAAGGCATTGAGGTAGAATCATCCCCGACACCCTCGTGGGCTCAGTGCACCAGTTCCCCGCCGGGAGCTCACCTGCCCAGTTAACCAAGACCTCAGGCTGCAGAGAGAACTTTCAGGGGAGCCCGTGGAAACCGGGCGAGGGGGAGAGCAGCTGCATGGATGCAAAGCCCAAGGGCCACCGCCCCAAGGGAAGGCGGCTGCGCCGACAAGGGCCCTTCAGACTTAGGCCTGCTGGACGTTTCCTTCCAAGAATGAAGTGAACCTGTCCCTTCAAGGCAGACGCCCAAGAGGATTTGTCACCAGCGATGACCACTTGTTTGTGAACAAACATGAGAATGGTTGGGAGACCCGCCCTGCTGCTCTGCGCTCCAGAGTCTCTGAACGCGGGCCTTGTCCTATGAGATGGGTGGCGACCTAAGCACGCGCTGTCTTGGAAGTCGCGTGTGTCGCCGCGGGACGGCGCTGGGAAGTTCGGCATGACTCCCGATCCGGTCCCTCTAGATGACCAGCGCTCGAGGTCACAAATCCGGGCTGGGTCAGCGCAGGGCCGAAGGGCCGAGCCCAGGGAGGGGCTCCCGCGGGGTTTGGGGCCTGCGCTGCGGCGAAACCCGAATTCCCCGCTGTCCAGTCTGGGTGCAGGATCGAAGAATAGCTACCGTTTTCTGAAAAGGCCATTGAAACAGTCCTCCCCTTTCAAGTACACATGACGTCAGTTCCTCGACCCAGAGAACCAAGCTCCGTGTTAGAAGCCAAGAGAGTGGCTGGCTCCCCTCACATGGGCACTGCGGGGGTGGCACAAACGGAAAACACTGCTGCCCTTCGCACTACTTTTTTTTTTTTTTTTTGCTTTGGAAAGTATAGATTTTTTTTAATTGAATGTCCATGAACCTAGGCTGGTATATGGTGGGGAGTTTGCTAATTTTAAACAAAGTAATAATAAATAATTTTAAGTTTCTGCCTTCTATTTCCTAGTGTGTTGACTATAAACTGATGTAGGATACGTGTCTGTGGTTGAGGCCTCGGCGATTTTCCTGAGAGTAAAGATGAAGAGAATCCATGGTCTGGAAGGGGCCAGGGCGGGGGTGGGGCTGCGGGACATCCGTGCGTAAGAATTACACTCAGAAGTTACAGCCAAAGAAACACGTCCCTCTGGGCAGGCGTGGAAGCGTATTTCCAACGGAAGCAAAATCGCAGGAGCCCGTCCTGCCCCCGAGTCCACAGTTTGTGCGCTGACGTCCCCCAAGCCACATCCTAGAGCAGGGATAGAATCTAGTCGTTTTTAAGCTGCATGATTTTGATACATCAGAGAAGGATACTTTACAAACCAGTTTATCCTTTTGTGTAAAGACTAAACCACCACCAGTAAAAAGAAACAGATTAAAAAAAAAAAAAAAAAAACACCTCGAATTGCAGGTGGATGGAGTTTTCGGCCGCCTTTCCATCCTGATGTTCCCTGAGCCAGGGAAGCAGACTGGCAGCTGTTAGCCGGTGATTCTGGTTTCTTTTTTGTTTTTGTTTTTCACTTTGTGTTTCATAAGTGGTTTTTAACTAGGCCCCTTAAAATGTATTATTGTTAGAAAATAAACAAGAAACAAGGGATAGTAATTTAGTGCCAGGAAGTTAAGTCTGGAGACCCCCGCCCGCCCGCCACCGACCTTTGAGCAGCCACGTGGCTATTGATTTCCACTACGGAGCGGTGGCATGCCCCCCCAAGCGTGGGGTCCCGCCGATTCCAAACACTTTCTTCCTCATCAGTTGAGCCCCTGAGTACTTGAGCATGAAGACAGCAAATGCCCACAGTTAACGGCGTGTCACATGGCAGCTGGGTGGACGTGCCAATTTTCTAATGAAGTCGGGCTGTTGGCAAACACACCCGTCATCATATATTGAAGAAGATCTTCTTTTGTGTATTTCCAGCACTCTTGAGTGCTTCGAAAGATACCAGTTACATCATTGTCCAAGGGCCAGGCACCGAGGGAGAGGCATCCACTCGCTGCCAAGATAGAGACAAGACCGGCGTTAAAAGCAGGATGGGGCTGGGGTTTGTAGGAGGCGTCAGAAGGATTTTTCTCCAGTTGTGCTCGGTGGAGGAAATATTCTGAGTAAAAGCAGTGACTCCAACGCCCCCATTTCTTCCTGCAAAAAAAATAAAAATAAAAATAAAAAAGGCATCTCAGCAGCCCCTGGCTCCCAACTCAACTTGCTCCCTACGTGGGAGAATCAGGATGATTTTGTCGTAATATTGAGGGAAGGAAAACCACCAATGCCTGCTGTGTCTGAGCCAGGGGCCGCGATGGGTCAAACTGGTGAGGGAGTGGAGAGCTTCTACCCGGTCCAACTCTGCCAGCTGCATTTGCCCCCACTCCCCCCCACCCCAATCAGTAATAAATTATGGTTGCCATCCCATATTGATTATCAGAAATGTTAGGTTCACGGGAAGAAAATGCCATTGCTTTCAATATCAGCATTACCAGGGATCTTAAAGTTATTTTTTTTACAGAGACGTGTGTGATAAAAATTTTTAAGCAATTGAAAGGACTTGGGGGGGGGAGCAGAATTATTAAATCACAAAAAAATCAATTCTCGGTTCGGTCTGGCCAGACAAGCATTTCTCCGCTCAGGTAAGTGGTTTAAAGTCAGACACGTCTCCTACTGGACTTTTTACAAGAATGGAGAAATTTATAATGAAATTCAACAAGGAAACTGGAAAAACAGCCAAATTGGTGCAGCAAAGTGGTTAATAGGATCATTAGCCCACTCGCTGTATTTTTTGGACACTGCGCGCCTGTGCCGCGGTACTCGGGACCAGATTGCAGGAACAGGCTGACAGTGAGTAGCTAGCTCAGCAGTGCTGGGTGCAAACTGCCATCTTCCTGTGGATTTACAGCTGCCACTTCTGCTACTTCAATTAGTTCTATAGCACACAGATGTTGCTTAAATGTTGCTGCTAATGATACTGCAATAAGCGTAAGATTCATGCCATATTTTGAGGCACGTAAATTTCTCAAGTGGCACAATTAAAGTGGAAATATTAGGTGGGGAGAACTTGGCAGTGTCTCCAACTTGGAAGGCACACCCGCTATGCAATAATGGGTCAAAAATTCATTCAAGTTTTACTGCTGTTCCGAGTTTTAAAAGACTTTTCACAGTTGAATGCAAAGTAGTAAAAACCAGGGTATTAGGAAATGAGAATGCAGTTCTGTTATTCAGACATGACTTTTAATTTCAAATCGGAGTCACACGCTCACTTTTCTGGACGTGACCAAGGGAAGAGGAACAGGCTGAAGAGATGTCGTCTTAGGCCTGAAAGTCCCCGGTGGGGATGGTTTCGCTGCCAGGACTCGGGGCGGGGGTGGGGCCTCACCTGGCACCTGGGGATGCCAAGTTCTTAAGCAGGTACCTTGCCGCCCCCCACCCCCGCCCCCGAGCAGGCCAAGGCTGGGAAACACGTGGGGCCGCATTCAGGTGCCCGTGGCCGCGCACATGTTCTCACACGGGCGTGCGTATATGCACACACTCGGCCTGCACCCCTGACACGGGCCGGAGGACGGAGTGGGCGCGGGAGAGGCCCCGCTGCTGGACAGAAGCTCCAGCAGGACGTCTCCCCTCGTGTCGGCCTTCTCGTCCCAGCACAGTCCCCTGTCTCTCGCCGAATTCCCTTTTCCACGAAAAATCTCTGGAGGAGGAGAGCTTCTGCCTGACTCGTTGTCAGATACGCTTTGGATCTCCTCTCGTGCAGACTTCAGAGGCTGGCGCCCAGGAGGCCCTTCCCCCCGACCCTTCGACTTGCGGGTTGACCCCCGGCCCGTCTCACCTGGCTATCGGCACAGCGACTCCCAACACCCCGTTAGGACTCGGGGCCGTGGACGCAGTGGGCACTTCAGCCGCAGGTTGGCTTTAGACACGTGCCACGTACTTGTTTTGACCTTAAATGACGCAGATCATTCAGTAAAACCTCCCCCAGGCAAACCCAGGACTGAACGGTTCCCCCTGCAGAGAGCTCCTCCACGTCTGTCCGTCCGTCTCTCCCCTCCCGCCGCCCCCCATCGCTCTGCGCCTCGAGCACCCGGATTCTGTACAGCCAGTCTCACAGATGTCAGCGTCGTCTTGTCCTGCAGCAAAAAGGACAATGAGTTCCCGCTGACCTCGGGGCTGTGGATCTCGCCGGAGCACAGTATGGGTTTTACGCCGGCCGTGAAGAGCCCGCACATAATTGAGGGACAGCAAAAATGTCACAGGAGCGATTCTGTTGACACTGCTCCCATGCGGAGGGCTGGCAGGAGCCCGGCATGTGCCCAGGAGCTTGCGGTTGAGCGGGAGGGGCAGGGGGAGCCAGTCCAGCCCCCGACGAGCCAGCGGGACCGAGGGCCGCGCCGAGGGTCTGGTTACCCCGACGGACCGGAGCCGGCGCGGCTGCGGCTCGGCTCTGCTTCCAGCCCTTTATTGTCCTCCGTGATGCTTAATGTACTGTTTGTGTACGTTGTCCTTGCACTGTATTTGATGAGCCCTCGTACATTTGATTCATCTCTGGCTTTCTACAAAGGCACGCGCCCCGCGCAACCGGGATTCTTGCCTCCATCAATCAAGGGTCGGCCTGGTCTGCACCTCGTGGGAGGGATTTGATTTTCAGCGTAACACGTAACTCCTGCTCTTCGGGGCCATTCCGTCCTCTGTCCCCCGTCTGTCAGTGGGGTTGTCTGGACCCTGGAAAGCTGGCCTTCCCACAGGGACTGCCCTCTGGGTCAGCACATCACAGGGCCCCCAGAGGGGAGCAGCTGGCGCTTTTAGGCTTCTGGGGTTAAGAATGAAAGGGGGGAGCTCCTCATGCTGCAGATGACAGACACAGACCATGCGAGTTCCTTGAGCCCTGTGTTCGGTTAGGGAGGGGGTCCGAGGGTCCAGGGTGGTCACCGTCCTCACGGCGCCTGGTACCCGCGAGCAAGGTGGTACCGGCCTAGGGCCATGGGCCGAGGCTCCAGCCCTTTCCTGGCCCTAAGCCAAATGCAGACGCTTCCATCCCCGGGACAGAGCTCGGAACGGGATGCTGGCAGAGACGCCTAAAGCAGCCGGGACAGGCTCTCCTGCCGGCTTCGTGCTGCCGCCACAGCCACCTCCGGATGCCTCCCACTGCTGCACCCCGTGTGCAGTGGATGTTGGACAGACAGACGCACCTCCTCTCCAGGCCCGGCCTTGCATCCTGGGACAGCTCAGGCTCCCGGCACAGACGTGGAACGATGCCCGGGGGTCTTGGGGCGGCAAATCCCTGGCTTAATCCAGTTTTCTCTGACAGGCCCCTGGGCTGGTACCTGTGGTCAGAGCGTATGTGTGTGCGTGTGTGTGTCTTTGTGTGCACCTGTCTGCGTGTGTGTGCACATGCTCCTAGGAGCTCTGTGGTGCTCCTTCCAAGTTCAGGTGAAGGGGACACAGAGGTTAAGCACAGAATGACAAAGGCAACCTCTTCCCTGGCGGCAGGTATTTAGCAGATGGGAAAATATTAGCAGATGGGAAATCAGCAGATACATTTAGATCAAGATGCAAATTTAAAAGCCACCAACCCCCTGTACTAAATATTTACACTGACTGTCTCTACACTCCATCAGCTGTCTCCTGTTTTTGATGAGCCCATACAACTGCTCTTATTACAAAGTCAAGTAAGAAATCGAGGGAAAACAATTCCACACCTGAAAAGAAATTTCAAATTTTCTGTCAGCTTTTGGACTTGTTTCCCCAAAGAGGTCGCCTTCATCCTTTCGTGAGTAAATTGTTAATGTAAATTAACTGATACTCCAAAAGAAAAAAAAAAAACGAATTTCCTTTTCTCTCCTCAATAGCTCATACTGAAACCGCCACTGTGGAACAATTGTTTTAAATGCAATTCAAGCTCTTTATAACAGTTTTCAATACAAAAAGGAAAAAAATCCCTGAATAGCAAAAATCACATCTGAGCCCCAGGAGGCGACCTGAACCATTGACCGCTAGGTCCGGGACCAGCCACGTCGATTTCATGGGCACTCTTCTCCTCTGTATTAAAATCGGAGTGGCACGTCACGTCCGCACAGCCCCTTCACCACCTCTGACATACGTTTTCTCACTTAATTCTGCAGGGTGGAAAGGCGAGGACCTTTCCCTCCAGTTTACAGCGGGGAAACTGAGGCTCAAGAATAAAACGTTTCTAGCGATAAGGGCAACTTAAATCAGGACGTCAGACTAAAGGTTCTGGCCCTTCTTCCCCAAGGGGCCCGCTTTCAAAGGGGCCCACGACCTACCAATGTCAGCAATTGTTTTGTCCATGAATAAACTGATCTATTCCTCCAGCAAGAGTTTGAGTGTCCCCTATGGGCCAGGCACTGTCCTGGGCTCTCCGGCTGTAGCTGTGAGCAGGACCAGTGACGTCCTTGCCCAGGGGGTTGGCATGCGAGAGAGGCCGATCGTGAAGTGGAAAGAAGAATCATTTCAAAATGTGATGCCGTGGAGACCGAGTGTGCCCGGGGAGGAATTGAATATCCTATGTCTACAGATGGGATCCAGACTTTGGAGACCACTGTTTGGGGCGGTGCTGAAACCTGCCTTTCTCCAGAGACGCCCGTGAGCTCCCGAATGAGTGGCGCTGCCATTCATCCGAGGGCTGGCTCTGCGCATGGTGACTCGGAATACATCATATAATTGGCCTTGTGGGTTTTTTCACACCCAAAACCTGGATAAAATCGCAGAGCCCACCTACCTTGTCACCACGGAAAGTCAGGAAGCCGGTGTCTGAGGAAGTTACCCAAGTTTCAGGCCCTGATTAATTTGACTGCTATTTATATTAGCGTGCGGTTACCCTGGCAACGGCTGGTGGGCGACTGGTATCTGCTTCTGCAGCCTCCCTCTGAGAGCCCGCACGGCAGGTGTCAGCAGGGCAAGAAAAACGCAGCCCTCTTGAGGCTCAGAGCAGATGAGGGTGGGGCTCCTTGGGGCCTGTGGCCCTGACCGTGGGTGACAGCTCCCAGCCCTCCCCCAGCTCCTCAGGCTCTGCGGCGGCCCCTCACTGTTCCCCCACCCCCGACCCCTGCTCTCTTGCCCCCGCTGCCCTGCCCATCTCCCTCTGACACGGCAGATGGCTGGGCCTGCTCTGCACCCACTCCTCACTGGTCCTGATGTGCCGTCCCTCCCTGCCCAGAGCTCCAGGCGCCTTAGACTCAGGGTCATGTCCCTGAGCCTCTGCCCGCTGATCCCCAGGCACGGCTGCCCACTGTGGGCCCTCAGCGTGTGTCCTCTGAGAAGACCGGGGCTGTTCTGGGTGGTAACTGTTTTTATCACCTTGAAAACGCCATCGTTAACACAGTGTTTGATACGCCTTTGGTTCCAATAGTTCCTAGATGTAGTTAGATTTAACACTTGAGAAAATCAGTCTGTTTTTCTAGTGACTTCCGTTGTCACTAGAACCTGGAAAACTGGTTCCACCTAAACATCTTATAAGAGGAAAATTTTGAGGAGATAATTAAGTGAGGGGTCAGCGTCAGAGATGGGCACTGAGGATCCCAAACCATTGTCACTGCTTCAACTCTGTGTGTCTCCCTTATGACCCCGTCTCATTCAGCTCTATCTTGTCTCCCCTTTTGCAGACCTTGAGGCTGCACCAATGTTCCCAAGGCAGAGACAAAATTAAACACGCATATATACATTATGTGTGTATATACATACACACACACACACAAGTATATATATAATTGTATGCTCTCACACACTGCCTTTGTAGTAATACTAAGACATTTTCTCTTCTGGCCAAATTTATGTTTAAGTCACGTGGTAAAAACTTGAATAATATATATTTGAAATATTAATAACTCCTATGTCAAAATCAATGATATTATAAGAAAAATATTATAAACCAGTATCATGAACATGGATTTTTAAAAAACCTTTAACAAAATATCAGCAAAGAAAATCCAGTGATGATCCAGTGAGTTTACCCCAGGACTGGGAAGTCGGTTAAGTGTTCAGAAATCAACCAACACAAGTTACCATATTAACAGAATGAAGGGGAAAATAAAGGAGATCATTTCAGTAGTTGCAGGAAAAGCATGTGAAAAAATTCAACAGTTATTTAAACAACTCTCAGTGAATGAGGAATAAAGAGGAACTTCCTCAATCTGATAAAAGACAGCTACAAAAAGCCCACAGCTCATAGAATACTTAAAGGTGAAACATTGAAATGCTTTGGCCCTAAGATGAGGAAGAAAGCAGTGTGTCTGCTTCCAGAACTTCAAGCCAAGGTTGACCTGACATGCTAGCCTGTGCAGTGAAACAAGCAAAACAAAAATCGTGATGGTGGGAAAGAAGCAAAACTGTTCCTGTTTGCAGATGGCTTGACCCTGCACCTGGACGATCCTCATGAACCAACCAGGAAAAAAACTACGGAACTAGTAAGGTGAATTTAGCAAGGTCGCGGACATAAGGCCAATATGCAAAAATCAATGGTGTTTCTTTTTACCGTCAGCAAACAAGTGCCCAATTTAAAGCGATGCTGTTTACAGTAATATCAAAAAACAAACTATTTAGAAGTAGGCTAAGTGAATGCTGGGTGGGACCGCTATATAAAGCCCTGCAGAGTATTTCCTAGAGGGATAGAAATGACCTGAGTGAATGGAAAGGTATACCATGTTCATGGATTGGAAAATTAATATGGTTAAGATGTCAACTTTCTGAAAACTGATAAAAATTCCAAAGCAGGAGTTCCCATCATGGTGCAGCGGAAACGAATCCGACTAGGAACCATGAGGTTGTGGGTTCAACCCCTGGCCTCGCTCAGTGGGTTAAGGATCCAGCGTTGCTGTGAGCTGTGGTGTAGGTTGCAAACATGGCCCGGATCTGGTGTTGCTGTGGCTCTGGTGTAGGCCAGCAGCTGTAGCTCTGATTAGACCCCTAGCCTGGGAATCTCCATATGTTGTAGGTGTGGCCCTAAAAGGACAAAAAAAAAAAGTTCCAAAGCAATTCCAATCATAATCCTAGTAGGCTTTTCTACAAGTTGATAAGATTTTTTTCTTAAATTGTATATGGAAATCCAAAGAACCTAGAAGGGCCAAAACAACCTTGAAAAAGAGTGAAGCTGGAATTCACTCTTTAGCCCCTGTAATTACAATAATCGAAAATTGGAAACAACCTAAATGATACCCAACAGAAAAATGGATAAACAATTTGTCACATATCCATACAATGGAATACTACTCAGCAATAAAAAGAAATAAGCTATATCCACAACAACATGGGTAAGTCTCATGAATGTTATGCTGTGCGAAAGAAGTCTTGAGCACAGGGAGTTCCCATTTTGGCTCAGTAGTAAAGAACCTGACTAGTATCCATGAGGACACATGTTCAACCCCTGGCCTGACTCAGTGGGTTAAGGATCTGGCATTGCTGTGAGCTGTGGTGTAGGTCGCAGATGCGGCTCAGATTCCACGTTGTGTAGGCCAGCAGCTGTAGTTCCGATTGGACCCCTCGCCTGGGAACTTCCATGTGCCACAGGTACAGCCATTAAAAAAAAAAAAAATTTTTTTAAAGAGGCAGTAGAGCACAAAGGAGTACAAGATCTATCATTTATGTGATGTTCTGAAAATGACCCACAGAAAAATTCAGAAGTTTGGTTGCCCGGACTGGGTTACTAGGAAGAGGCATGAAGGAACATTCCGGGATGATGATAAAAATCTGTGTCCCGAGAGGGATGTAGCTTAACAAATGTGCTTCCTGTGGGTTAGATATGTACAGTTGAGGTTTGTGTGAATCCAAGTATGTAAATCTTACCTCAAAGGGGGAGGCTGTTGGAGGACGGGAGGCCTGAAGGAGCAGGACTGGCACGGTGTTGATGGATGGGGAAGCCGGATCGTGGGCGTACGGGACTCAGGCTAGGCTGTTGACTTCATGTAGGTTTGAGATGCTCCATAATGTCACCTTAGTTTTTAGTTTAGCAGGTAATATAGGAAATAAGGAGAGAGAAAACCATTTAATAAGGCCTCACTTACAAAACTTAATAATGTGTCTCCCCCAAATATTTTCATTTCATTTCCAGAGTCACTGGTTTGTACTGGGGAGCTGAGCTGAGTGTCACTATCTTTGGGCCTTTGTCCCACAGTGTCCCCTGACTGGCGAATGGCTCTCCTGTGCCCGTCTCCTTTGCCAGGAGCCTCTGAACCAAGATGTGTGTGGAGACAGTTGGGGAGATGATTGTGCTGCTTTCTTAACACCCCTTGTTACTTGTCATCTTTCCCAGAGTCAGGAGGGATATCTTCCCAGCGTTTGTTCAGTGCTGTGGGAAAGCAGGTGCTGTGAAAGTGACCGATGCCACCAGCTCCAGAGGGAGAGTGAGGTGGGAGCCGGTCCTATGGGAGCAGCTTCCAGGGTCTTCCGGGTCGTTCTTAGGGAAGAGTATCAACCGAAGCTGATGCTGAAAAAATAAAGTCAGCTGAAAACTAAATACATCTTTCATTTCCCAACTCGCTTCCCCCCCAAAGAAAAACAATCGGGCAAGAAAAATGGGGGTAAACCACCCACCAGAGTGGTGCTGTAATCCGCAGAGGGTGCAGATTTATGGAGTTGAGGGTCCCCTCTAATCGCTGTGCCCTGCGTCTTCCTCAGCCAGCATCTGTCACTAGTCCTGGGTGGTGTGAGTCTGACCTGCACGCGTGGCTGGTGTGGCTGGCGGGGTGGGGAGTGCCCACGGGAGCCAGCCCCTGGCACCCTGCCCAATCCCGGCTCACCAGGTTCTGACTTCAGCAAATGGCTTCATCCTCGACCTCTTCTGTGTAGCTGCTGAATTTTAAATGGGGCCCGCATGTTCTCTTTTGCAACCTCAGGAAAAGGTCTCTGGCTTAATACAACCTACCATTGTACTGAATCCTTTTACTTTTATTCTTAACAAAAAAGGTCTTCCTTTGGGTTTTTTTACACGCATGGTTTTATTTCCAAATTGAACCCTGGTGTTTCTACAGTTTACTAAATCAAAGGTGTCCTGACAGTGTTGACATTACTAATAATATTTTGATATTACTGGCAATAATATTTGATAGAAGTGTTAACATTTATGAAAAGCTGGTGTATCCATTGTCCAAACGCTGGCGTATCATTTAAGGAATTAGCCAGTGACAGGCTGCCTGCTTTGTACGTCAAATAACAGTTCTTAGAGATCAGTTTATGGAGGAGAAAAAGGAGCTTTGAAAGATAACCAGGAAAATTAGCAAGTGGTTGAAAGACTTCAGGACACCCCAGGACCACAGCTGCCACCCAAGGCCAGTCTCTTTCAGGCATGAGAATCCCTCCCAATTGGACGTGGGTTGGAGAGTGGCTTCTGACCCTTGACCTCAAATCAAGCAGAGAAACCCAGAGCCAAGGACGTGGCTGCCAGGGCTGTGCCCTGATCCGCCTGCGACAGATCCTGTGGTCTTCAGGAACCATCCGCCAGCCTCCGCAGGAGGGTAAGCCCGTTCTGAATGCCACTCTCTGTGCCCTGCCTGGGCGTGGCCCTCGCTGGGCACAGGTGCTCAGGGGAGACTTTGGCTGGTGCCCGGCTGCAGGCGGGGCGGTGAGCCCTGCTCAGGCGGAGCCCCCACCGCCTCTGCCCCGCATCAGGGTGGAGGGGCCAGCTCCCCGGTGAGGGAAGCGCCTGGGGCTTGGGTTAGAAGGTCCGCTGCCTTTCCTGGACGCCGAGCCCACGGCTCCCTCTGACGGGCTTGGGCACAGCTGGTGCCGAGAGGCAGGGACCCCGCGTGGACCCCACTCCCAGCGCGTGGTAACGGGGCAGAGAAAATGCGCCTTCCTCCAAGATGGGGGCGCTCGCCTCCAGCACTTCCAGCGTATCCACTTGTCCTTGTGGATCACACGCTGCTTTCATCACTTGTGAGCACAGATCACACTTACTCAGGAAAGAATCAGCTCAGGAGAGGACACGGGTCCCCTCGAGAGCTTGGCTCCTCCTCTCCAGCTCTTTAGTGTTTTTTGCCACAGTTGCTACTGTTTCTCTTTAGTAACCAACACACAGCTTTCTCCAAAGAAAGCAAGAGGGCCTTATGCCTATTTCGACTCTATGGTTGATTTCTTTAAAAAAACATATGAACGTCATTCCCTAAATGCTGGTGGGGCCTGAGGCCCTCCATGCGGGGAACCCCTTCCCCCCAACAGCTGGGGCCATAGCTCCCCCCAGCCCTGCTAGCCTGTGTGCATGGCCTGCCTTCTGACGGCTATGGGGTGGGGCAGCTCCTTCCAGGGCCTCTGCTGCACGGAGGGAAGATGTGGGGTGACCAGACAAAGCCTGGAGTACTGTGGGGTACAGGGGAGCCCACCGCCGGCATCTCCCGGAAGGTTCACGGTTCCCCACACACGGCGTGACTCCTGGCCGCCCCCACGGGGGTCGAACTGAGTGACGGGGGCAGGCGCAGAGCCCTGGCTCAAGCGGAAGGAAGTGGCGTGGTGGGGGGGCTTTCCTCCCAAGGCCCCCAGGCAGAAGGGCTGGGGAGGAGGAGAGCAGAGGGAGGGGAGGACCGTGCCCAGGGCCTGCCGAGGCCGGTCTGGTAGCGCCTGAGATCGGGGACAGTGCACAGCCTCGCAGTGCTCCGTACGAGTTTTGCAAATGTACCCCGGTGTAACCAACACCCCGTCGAGAGGCAGAACTTCCCACACTTATGTTCCTGTGACATTATTCACAACAGCCAAAAGGTGGGAGCAAAAATCCAAACGAACCATCACTGGGTGAATAGCAAACAAAATGGGGGCCACCCGTAAATGGGGTATTATTTAGCCTCAGCAGGGAAATTATGACGCCTCCTGCAGCACGGAGGAAACCTGCAGATACAGCGCCCCGTGAAACATGCCAGATATAAAGGGCAAGCATTGCATCATTCCACTCGCACAGAGTCCCTGGAGAAGAGGCAGATTCCCAGACAGGAGAGAGACTGTTGCTGGCTGAGGGGAGGGGAAATGGTGAGACGGTGGCTCACAGGTGTTCTGGAGATGGGTGGTTGTAGATGAACTACGCACTCAAAGTGGTTAAAACAGCTTCTGTGTTTTTTAATTTCATTGCAGTACAGTTGCCTTACAATGTTGTATTCGTTTCAGGTGTACAGCAAAGCGAATGTGTGTGTGTGTGTGTGTGTGTGTATTCTCTTTTCCTGTGTAGGTTATTACACACTATTGAGTAGATTTCCTTGTGCTATGCAGTAGGTTCCCGTCAAATATCTGGTTTATTCAGGAGTATGTGTGTGTCACTCCTGTCCTACCAATTCCTCCCTCCCAACATTTTGCCCTATGGAAACCATGAGATTGGTTTTGCCATCTTGAGTTCTTTCCTGTTTCGTAAATGAGTGCATTTCTATCATTCTTATTAGCTTCCACGTGTAAGGGATAGCATATGGTCTTTGTCTTTCTGTGACTTACTTCACTAGGTGTGATCACCTCTATGTCCATCTATTTTGCTGCAGACAGCACTGTTTCATTCTTTCTTATGGCTGAGTAGTATTCCATTGTATGTATGTACCACATCTTCTTTATCCATTCATCTGTCGATGGACATTTAGGTAGCTTTTTATGTTATGTCATGTCTACTTTATGTCAATTTTAAAACGTTTAAAGATATGGACCTTTTGCCTCCCTTCACAAACGTCCCACCTGCCCCTTCCCATCAGTCCCACCCCCCAGGCGCTCCTGTCCTGCTCCTGGTACCATGAGTTCATTGTCGTGAACTTCCTGTAAGAGGAATCCCACAGTAGGCATGCTCTGTATGCACAGCTTCTTTCACTCAACCCCGTGGCTTCCTACCTGAATCCAAAGTTCACGTCCTCTCGCCCGCTAGCATATGCCATTGTAAAAGCATTCCACTGCTGGTTTATTCGTTCTTTTGTGGACGGGCACGAAGCTGTTTGCAGCTTTTGGCTTCTATAAATAAAGCTGCTGTCAGCATTCTTGTTCCAGTCTTTTGTGGCCGTGTGTGTGTGTTTCTCCCAGGTATATACATAGGATATAACTTACCTTAATAGGCACTTTCAGTTTTCCAAAGTGGTAGTAGGATTTTACACACTCGCCAGAAATATATACGGTATTTAGGGCTGCTGTTCTTTTAAATTTTACCCCTAATGTGTGTGAAGTGAAATCTCTCGGTGGTTTTTCGTGGGCATCTTGGGTGAGTAACGGTATTGGGTACTGTTCATGGGCTTCCCGGCTCTTTTTATATTCCTCGATGATGTGGCTATTTCCTTCCTTCTTGTTTTCCTATTTGTCACCTCAGTATTGAGTGGTAGCACTTCTTTATATATCCTCAGAGCAATTCCTCTGTTAATTGTATGTGTTAGAAGTACCTTCTCCTGGTCTGCCGTTGCCTTTTCATTTTCTTAGCAGGGACTTTGGCTGTTCAAGCAAGGAATTTATTGCAGGGTATTAAGAGCTACAGAATCGTTTGGAGGAAGTTCAGGCGCTGAGCTCCCAGGAGCAGCTCCCAGGCTCTCACAGGAACCCAGCCTCGTGGAGCAGCTGCCGCAGCTGCCGCCAGAGCCCTGTTGCTTCTGTTACATTCAAGAAGCCAGCGGTGTCTTTTGCGTCCTGAAACGTTTTATTTTGACGTGACTCTGGACTTAAAAAACAATTACAGAGATCGTACAGACATTCCATGTGCCCTTGGCCTAGTTTTCTGTATTATTAACAGCCTACGTAACAGTGGTACAGTTGTCCAAACAGAAATTACCCTTGGTAAGTACTAACAACTAAATTACGGACTTTAGGAGTTCCCGTTGTGGCTTAGTGGGTTACGAACCCGATTAGTGTCCAGGATGTGTGTTTGATCCTTGGCCTCACTCGGTGGGTTAAGGATCTGGCATTACCATGAGCTGTGGTGTGGCTCACAGACGAGGCTTGGATCCCGCGTTGCTGTGGCTGTGGTGTAGGCTGACAGCTGCAGCTCTGATTCGACCCCTACCTGGGAACTTCCATATGCTGCAGGTGCGGCCCTAAAAAGAAAAGAAAAAATTACAGACTTTATTCACCTCTCAACAGTTTTCTCACCAATGTCCTTTTCCTGCTCTGCGCCCACAGCACACCAAAGTTCCTAGCCAGGAATCGAACCTGCGCCACAGCAGCAAGCCAAGCTGCTGCAGTGACAACCCCAGATCCCTAATCTGCTAGACTGTAAGAGAACTCTTGATGCCGTTTTCCTGATCCAGGATCCAATCTGAGGTACCACGTTTAGTCACTTGCATCCCTTTAGCCTCCTCCAGACAGTGGCAGCTTCTCACACTTTCTTTCCTTTTCTTTCATGACACTGACTCAACTTTCCAATTTGTCCTTAAATTTCACACCCTTAAAAATGTACTGACTTGCCCTTGTAGGTCTCAGATGATGTAGGATTTTCTCCATGTATAATTGTATCATGTGTGGAGGGTGGGGGATAGAATTGTACTTCTTCTTCTCCCACCTTTCGCTTTTTATTTTTCTTATCTTATCTCACTGGTTATAACCTCCAGTCAGTTTTGAACAGACATGAAAAGGATGGGTATTCTTTTTTTAATTTAACTTACAGTGTCGTATTCGTTTCCGGTGCACAGCAAAGCATATCAGTCATACATAGACATGTATAGACTAGGCATATTCCAGCCGTGGTTCCCCTCCTGGGGGAAAGCCACTCAGGTTGCAGCCGCTAAGCCGGATGTTAGCTGTAGGTTTCTCACAAATACCTCTTACCTCACTGAGGAAGTTCCCTTCCATTCTTTGTTTGCTGAGGTTTTCCAAATTGAATGAGTTGATTGTATCAAATGCTTTTTCTGAAACTGTTGAGATTATACGGTGGTTCTCCTTCCTCTGCCACTATAGTGAATTACAGTTGATCTTTCTTTCTTTATTTTATTTATTGTGTCCTTTTAGGGCCGCACCCGCAGCATCTGGAGGTTCCCAGGCTAGGGGTCAAATCAGAGCTGTAGCTGCCGGCCTACACCACAGCCACAGCCACAGCCACAGCAGATCCGAGCCACATCTGCGACCTACACCACAGCTCATGGCAACACCAGATCCTTAACCCACTGAGCAAGGCCAGGGATCGAACACGCATCCTCATGGATGCCAGTCGGGTTCGTTCACCACTGAGCCGTGATGGGAACGCCTATGGTTGATCTTTAAATGTTAGAATAACCTTGCAGTCCCAGAACAGACTCGGGTGGTCACGATTATTCTTCTTACTTATTTCTGATTTAATTTGCTAGTATTTTGTGAATGATTTTTGTGTCTCTGGCCAAGAGCAATATTGGCCCATCATTTTCTTTCCCTCTTGCTTTATTCTCAAGTTTTGCTTACACTGGACTCAGGACACATGTGGACACAGTACTGTGCCTTTCTCTCTTCTCTGAAACGGTTGATCTTATTTCTCCCTTCAATATTTGATAGAGCTGCCAGGGAAGCCCTCTGAGCCTGAAGTTACATTTGTAAGAGGTCTTTATCTACAGATGCAACTTTTTAAATGCATGTAAAGCTTTTTGATTTTCTGTTTGTTTTGTATCAGTTGTAGTTTTATATTTCAAGGAATTTATCCATTTCCTCTAAGTTATTAAATTTCAGGCATAACGAGGCTCACCAGGCCACCTTCCTAACCCCTGAATGTACAATATTAGTATTTCGTGTTTCCTTTTTGCTTTTCTCTTGATCAGCCGTGCTCGGCATTGCCGTTTGCTGTGACTGCGTAACAAGTTGCCCCATTTGCTCTATTCTGCCAACTTTTCCTGTAAGTTTGAAATTACTTCCAAGCAGAAAGAGTTTAGAAAATAGGCATGTTTTCTGGGAGCCCGGGGGTAGAGTGAGGGGTTCAGGGCGGGACCCCAGGGCAGCCAGCCTGGGGGGGTGGTAGTGGGGGGGCCTCAAGAGGCCGAGGGGCGGTGTGCGAAGCTGCAGGCCTTGCCTGAAAGCGCAGCGCACCGGCCCCCAGAGTGTGGACACTATAACCTCTTCATTTCGGTTTTCCTGCCAAGGCCGCAGCAGGCGATTGAACGGATCGGGTGAAGGGTCCTCCCTGAGTGTTTGGAACTGGGGGAGGCGAGCACCTGGCGTCCCCTCCCCACCCGCTCCCAAGTCCCAGGTGCCCTGAACGTTTGGGTTGATTCTCCCCTTTGGGCCGCTCCTCACGTCGGTTTCAGGCACTTCCCTGTCAGTGCGTGGAGCGCCCGGGGGCTCCTCTGAGGCACGGAGGGAATCCATGTGCCTTTATCACCATCTCGGGTTAGGAGAGCGGCTGCCCCCCACCTTACCCCACCCCAGGCACCCGTCCTCCCAGGCCACGGGCCCGCTGGAGGCTCCACCATGGTGACGGTGGGTGGTGGGCTCGGCCCCATCGGGGCGCCCCTGAGCGGCAGGTCCAGACACGGCTCTGCCTGCCGCAGGTTGAAACACGGTACAGGGCTACGTGTCATGTCCTTCCCTTGCAGGAGCTGGAGCCCTGGCCTGCCGCCTGGGAGGTCACGTCTGATGGGGTGGGGGCGCCTCACCATCTCCCTCTCCGGGATTCCAGACCCGCCTGGGTCCCAGGAGATTTATGCCAGGCCTGCCCTACGTGGCTATTTTCTGACTCTGGTCGCTGATCTGGTGGATCGTTCATGTGTAGAAGCAAGAAGAGCACTTTACAGTTTGCAAAGCTCCTGTATGGACGTGGTGTGTCCCACGGAAACTCACAATCATCCGGAGAGCTGGCCACGCAGACCGAGGCCCCTGAACTCTCCGGGCTGAGCCGGCCGAGCTCCAGGCCCACCTGCCAGGCGCAGCCTCTTAACAAGCTGGGTTCGTCCCCCCCCACCGCCGCCTCCTCCCCGGACAGAAAGGGGGACCCTCCCCTCTGTCTTTGTTGGAGTAGAGTGAGCCCCAGGCTCTTCGGCCCTTGCTTTTCTTCCTTCGAATCTCTAGCAGGCAGGTGGATGTGAAACTTGCCCAACATGGAGGGTGTTTATGAGGTTGTGATCCGGTGGCCTTGACCCCCTCCACTTCCAGGTGGGGAAAGGGGTCCCCACCCAAAATGCCTGGGTCGCCCAGGATGCCCGCCTCCCCCTCCAGGCCCATGGCTCCCTCACCGGACCGTCTTCCTGGACTGAGAACTTTTGCCCAGGGTGCTCTGACGCCCCATGGGAAGCCCTGGTGCGGAGATGCTGGCCCGGCAACTGTGCTCCCTCTTTCTGCCACCACACAGGAAACCGGCTGATGGGCAGTGAAGTGCACGCTGCTGCTGGCTGGATGGGGACAGCACATTCTGTCCGCAGGAGGCGGGTGCTGGCAGAGCTGAAGGCAGCGGAAGGACGCAGGTGAGAAGGAGCCAGAGCCTCAGGAAGACTGCTCAAGCCCGGCTGGACGTGGGCCCGAGGCGGAGCCCAGGGCTCCGGTCCCGTCCCTCCCCCGTACAGGCACCTGCTGGTCTTTGCTCCAACTCCATCCTTCCTGATCTTCACTTCCAGGTGGCGGAAAGAGGCAGTGCTTTCTGGCTTCCTCCTGGAGACACCTGGAGATGGACGATGCCCGGGGGTCGCGTCTGGGGTGGCGGAGGCCGGCAATCCCAGCAACAGGGACAAAGGAAACGTTGCCTGACCATGAGGCAGGCTTCTTGAGAAACAGGCCCAGCCCCATAAAAAACAGTCCAGACTCTGATGACGGCAGGGGGGTCTCTCGACAGCCCCCGCTGCCCGCTCGCGTGACCTGCAGCCTCTGACTTGGTTGAGGGAACACGGCAGCTGCGGGGAGGGGGGCCGGTTACGGGATGCTAGTGACAGGCATTTAGAAATATTTCATCTTCACGTTAAAAATACGGGGCAGAAGAGCCATCCGTAGCTGACAATGAAAAGGCTTCCTCTGCCGATTGTCCGGGCACAGGAACGAGAGGCGGATCTTGACGGGACTGGAAGTAGGAAACATGTAAATGAGGGTTGTGTCCGAGGTGGTTACGGCTCCGGCCTGAGCTCAGGATCTGAAACTGCCCTGTTGTTTCCTCAGAGTCTGCGCAAAGTACAGATCACGCCTACAAAGCGAAATGGATGGTTTATTTATATCTGGTGCCATTAAGAATGGAGGAGAAAAGTTCAGCTCAGGATAAAAAGCTTAAATCTTGATTTTTCCCTTCCCCCCTCTCAAAAAGAATGGATCCCTTGCATTGTAAATTATCCAGCCCTTGTCCTTGGGTTGGCAGCTATTTCGGGCTGGTATGGACATTGCATAATCTTAAATATTGATTCTTGTTTGACTTAAAAAAAAAAGTCCAAGCGCACCAGACTCCCCCCCACCCCTGCCACCTCCGTCCACACGGCCGGGAAATCGCCTTCCCATAGCTCACCTCTGACGGCCTCCAGCCCTCCGTGCTGATTAGAAACCTTCCGGGCGAAAAAGCAATGGTCCGGATGCCATTCTCCATCCCAGCAAACGCTGGACGAGCTTCTGCCCACGACTGGTTCTCAGCTGCCTCCCCTCCCCCTCCCCTGCCCCCCCCGCCTCCCCCCCCCCCCCAGCTCTCTGTACAGAGCAGACCCCAGACCCAGTGCTCATCACCGTTCCCACGAAGCCCCCACGTTCACTTCAGCAGCCCCGCCCAGTCGAGGAGCTCGTCCCCCCAAGTGCCTGCAGAGCCAGAGGTGCAGGCTCATCTGGCCCACATGCTGAAGAAACAACGTCCTTTAGGAAAGAAAATTTCCATAAAGCAAAGCTACATAGTGTGGCATTTGCAGCTGTACCACCAGGGCCCCCAGGCACTGAGATAATTAGGACTTGGGTTTTGGAAGAATGAAGAGAATGGTCTTTGCGTAAATCCATTAGGGTTAAAAACGAGCCCCTTCTGCTCCCTCGCGAAGCACTGGCCACTCCACGCTGGGGGGAGAAAGCGGCCAACAGCGCGCAGAGAACTGCTCCTCCTCCGGGGCTTGGCGAGGCCACAGCGAGGCCACTTCCAGAGAGAACACAGACGGGAACCCGGCCCAGGAAGTACTGCTTCCATTGGGCAGCGTGTGGTACAGTTTCATGATGGGCAATTAGTTTTTCCAGCCCTCCACAGCTGCAGGTTGCACTATTACCTGAGCCATCCACTCTGGTTACCTGCCAGGGGCATCCGAGGCAGGGGCGCTGTTGGCTGACTCTTCAGCTGGATGCTTTAAAGCCTTCCTCTGGGAAGTGTTGTAGCTGGAGTAACAGCGAGGAATCGAGGCTGTTTGCAGAGTTAGATGTGAAATATTTTCTGCCGTTCCTAGGTTGTCTTTTTGTTCTGTTCATGATGATGTCTTTTGCATACAGAATTCTTTTAGTTTGCTGTAGTCCCACTTGCTTACTTTTTATTCTGTTGCTTGTACTTTATGGGTCGTATCTAAAAAGTCATTGCAAAGACCCACGTCAAGGAGATTTTTCCCTGTTTTCTTGTAGGATTTTCTAGTTTCCAGTCGTACTCTTAGGCCTTTACTACATTTGGAGTTGATTTTTACAAGTGAGATAATTTAGGGGTCTAGTTTCATTCTTTTATATGTGGCTATTACATGTCAATTTTCCAGCGCCATTTATTGGAGCCACCTAGTCTTGGCTCCTTTGTCATAAATTAATTAACCATGTACACATGGGTTTATTTCTGGAATTTCTAGTCTATTCCATTGATCTGTATGTTTGTTTTTATGGCAGTGCCGTACTGTTTTGATTACTATAGTTTTGTAATATAGTTTTAAATTAGGGCATGTGATATCTCCAGCTTTATGTTTCTCCAGAGTACTTTGGCTATTTTGGTCTTTTATTGTTCTGTACAAATTTTAGGATTTTTTTTTTCTATTTCTGTTAAAAAATGCCATTGGAATCTTGGTAGGAATTGCACTGAACATAGATATGGGCGTTTTAACAATATTCTTCCAATTCATGAACCCAGGATATTTTCCCATGGATTTATGTCTTCATTTTCTTTCATCGGTATCATAATTTTCAGTGTAGAAGGCTTTCTCCTCCTTGGTTTCGTTTATTCCTACTTATTTTATTGACCTTGATGCTGTTGTAAATGGGATGTTTTATTTATTTCTTTTTCACATCATTCATGCTTAGTGTTCAGAAATGTTACTGATTTTTATATGTTGATTTGGTATTCTGCGATTTTACTGAATTTATTGATTAGACATACCAGTTTTCTGGTGGAGTCTTTATGTCTTCCTATATATGAAATCATGTCACCTGAAAATAGAGACATTTTTACTGGATTTTTCCCCCCAATTCTCCTGTCTTTTTTTTCTTTTTCTTGCCTGATTGCTCTGGCTAGGACTTCCAGAAATAGATATTTTTTTTTATGTGGTGGTGAATGAGAATATTTGGCAATACATATCCAAAGGTGAAGTTCATTTAGGAGTTTCCTTGTGGTACAGCAGATTGAGGGTCTGGCATTGTCACTGCAGCAGCATGGAAACTTCCCATGGGAACTTCCACATGCCATGGGCATGCTCCCCCCAAAAAAAGAAAAAGCACAAAGTTTGTTGAAAAAGTGAACCACAAAGTTCCCATCATGGCTCAGTGGTTCATGAATCCAACTAGGAACCATGAGGTTCCAGGTTCAACCCCTGGCCTTGCTCAGTGGGTTAAGGATCCAGCATTGCCATGAACTGTGGTGTAGGTCACAGATGCAGCTCGGATCCCACATTGCTGTGGCTGTGGTGTAGGCCGGCAGCTACAGCTCCAATTAGACCCTTGGCCTGGGAACCGCCATGTGCTGAGGGTGCAGCCCTAGAAAAGACAAAAATAAAAAATAAAAAGCGAACCGCAAAGGGACTGCTCCATGAAGAAATACTGATTTATGCACAGAGATCAAACACAATATGTTTTCTGTTACGTTTTTACACAAACCTTTTGGTGAAGTCTGTCCATCCTGAGATGTTTAAGACCTGTGAGCACTGAGCCCCTGGGCCTTTTACGAAGTAAACCCACCAGGACCCCGCAGACCACCCCACCCAGGGAACCTCAATTCTGACTTTTCACACCACTGATTCACATTTTTGCCCTTTTAAACGTTATGCAAATGGACATCATATTTGTTGTGTTCTCTTGTGTACCTGGCTTTGTTCTGTTGACAGGACGTGATAGGAGAGTCTTCCATGTGAATGCTGGTGGCGATAGGAAGTGCATTCTCATTGTTGTATCGAATACTCATTCTATATGACTGTGCCACGGTTTCATTTATTCGTTGTATCTTGATGGGCCTGTTTCTGGTTTGGGGCTGTTAAACATATGCTGCTCAGGGAAACTTTGGGAGGTAATGGATACCTTGATTATGGTGATGCTTTCACAGACATGTAGATGTCCAAGCTCATCCAATGGTGTACATTAGATATGCGCACTTTTCGTGTATGGACGAAACCTCAGCAAAGCTGTTTCGAAATCGTGCTGCTGTTAACATCGCTGTCCACGTGTTTTCGTGAACGTGTGTGCCTTGCGGTGTGTGTGCCTAGCAGTGGGCTTGCTGGCCGTGCTGGTCCATGTCAGGAGACCCTATCCAAGTGTTTTCTCTCGTCCTTGGACCACTTTACTCTCCCACCAGCAGTGGGCGAGGGGTTCCACGGGTACACATATTTCCACAAGCACATGGTGTCTGTGTTTTATAATCAGCCATCCCCATGGAGGTGTACTGGTATCACTTTGTTGTTTAATTTTCTTTTTTCTGATGGTTAGAAGGTTGGCATCTTTTATTCACTGGCCACGTGGATACCTGGTTTTTCTGTGAATTGCCTTCTCAAGCCTTTTGCCCCTTTCTATTAAGCTGTCTGCTTTTTTCTTATCGATGTTCTCTATATGCTGATTTCTTTGCCGGTTGTATATCTTGTAAATATCTTCTCCCTCTCTGTGGCTTGCCTTTTTGTTCTCTTAAATGTATCATTTTGAAGAAGAGAATGTCTTTATTTTACTGTAGTCAACTTTACCAATTTTTTGTTTGTTTGTTTTTATTTTACACTGAGGATATTGTTTCCCGTTTAGTTTATCTTGGTTTGTCACAAGCGGATAAAGACAGTCTCCTGTGTTTTCTTCTAAACACACTATTGTTTTATCTTTCACATTGAGCTGCGGATTCATGTGGACTTGATTTTTGTGTGGTGTGTGAGGTAGGGAGTCAGGGTTTACCTGGGTCTGGAGCCAAATTGAGTCTGTGCTGCATGTGGACCCAGCCTTTACCTTGTCACGTGTGGGTCTCTTTCTGGACTTTTGATCTGTCCTTGTGCCAATGATACACAGTATAGTTGTTGCTGTTTTCTATCTATTTATTTATTTATTTTGCCTTTTCTAGGGCCGCACCCTCGGCATATGGAGGTTCCCATGCTAGGGGTCTAACCGGAGCTGTAGCCACTGGCCTATGCCAGAGCCAGCAACACAGGATCCAAGCTGCATCTGGGACCTATACCCACTGAGTGAGGCCAGGGATCAAACTCGCAACCTCATGGTTCCTAGTCAGATTCATTAACCACTGAGCCATGACGGGAACTCCAATTATTGCTCTTTTAAAATAAGCCTTGCCCCGAGTTCCCGTCATGGTGCAGCAGAAACAAATCTGACTAGGAACCATAAGGGAGGTTCAATCCCTGGCCTCGCTCAGGGGGGTTAAGGATCCGGTATTGTTGTGAGCTGTGCTGTAGGTCACAGACACTGCTTAGATCTGGCGTTGCTGTGGCTGTGGTGTAGGCTGGCGGCTGTAGCTCCAGTTGGACCCGCTAACTTGGGAACCTCCACATGCCGTGGGTGTGGCCGTAAAAAAAAAAAGCCCCGCCTGCTGGTGGGTCTAAATTTCCCAGTTTGTTTGTTTTGTCTTTTTGCCATTTCTTGGGCCGCTCTCACGGCATATGGAGGTTCCCAGGCCAGGGGTCAAATCGGAGCTGTAGCCACCAGCCTACACCAGAGCCACAGCAACGCCAGATCTAAGCAGTGTCTGTGACCTACAGCACAGCTCACAACAATACCGGATCCTTAACCCCCCTGAGCGAGGCCAGGGATTGAACCTCCCTTATGGTTCCTAGTCAGATTTGTTTCTGCTGCACCATGACGGGAACTCCTAAATTTCCCAGTTTTATGCTTCTTCAAGATCACCTTGATTAGTCTGGGCCCTTTGCTAGTCCATAAATTTCAGAATTAGTTTGTTAATTTCCACGAAAGTAACCTGATATTTTCATTATGTTTATCTACAAATTAATTCTGGGAGAATTTACCCATTTACACTATTGAGTTTTTATTTTAATTTTTAATTTTTTAATTTTATTATTATTTTTTTATTTTTTGTCTTCTTAGTGCCGTGACTGCGTCATATGGAAGTTTCCAGGCAAGGGGTCAAATCAGAACTATAGTTGCCGGCCTACACCTCAGTCACAGCAACGCCAGATCCAAGCCGTGTCTGTGACCTACACCAAAGCTCACAGCCACACCAGATCCTTAACCCACTGAGCAAGGCCAGGAATCGAACCCACGTCCTAATGGTTCCTTGTCGAATTCATTTCTGCTGAGCCACGACGGGAACTCTACTATTGAGTTTTTAAACCCATGAACATGGTATATCCCTATAATTCTTCTCTTCTTTTTTTTTTTTTTTTTCGTCTTTTTGCCTTTTCTTGAGCCGCTCCTGTGGCATATGAAGGTTCCCAGTCTAGGGGTCTAATCAGAGCTGTAGCCACCGGCCTACACTACAGCCACAGCAACTCAGGATCCGAGCTGCATCTGCGACCTACACCACAGCTCACGGCAACACCAGATCCTTAACCCACTGAGCAAGGCCAGGGATCAAACCGCAACCTCATGGTTCCTAGTCGGATCATTAACCACTGCGCCATGATGGGAACTCCAAATTCTTTAGATCTTTAAAATTTTTCTCAATTATGTTTTATGGTTTTCAGTGTCCCAGTTTGGAACAACTTTTTTTAAAATGGTGTCTCTAAAATATTTTCACTGTGCACATAGCATTGTTTTCAGTAGAAAAGAATAGAAACCTCTTCAGCAGGGGCTGGTTAAATAGATGCTCTTTCATCTCGACAGCAGAGTTCTCTACACCTGCCGGAAAGGGTGGAGGCATCTCCAGGTACCATGGGGGTAGATATTGAGTAATAGAAAATCTTGATCCAGTTAGGGTTTTTTCCTAACACATGGAAATGTCTATTTCTAAAGTCCTTAGAATGAGGTCTAAAAAAGTTGACAACCCATTGGTAAAAATGCATCTATTTGGGAGGAGGGGCGGTTTAGGCAGAGCTGGGATGGAGGCGATTAACCCTCTCTTCCCATCCGTGTCCCCTGCTTTTATTTTCACAGTAAGCCTGGATTGCAAGAAAGCAAGAAGAAATGGGTTATTAACTGCTCAATGTCTCTCTTGCTTCTGCTCCTGAACTGGGTCCACGGTGAGGCCTCCATCAAGTCTGGGGCCCACTGGGCCCCAGGGAGGCTGCACGTCCACCTCAGGAGTCCTCCTCTTGTTCTGTTCCTTTGCAGAGTGTATATTATGAACTAACACACAACCTGTGTGCTGTGGAGCAAAACCATACCGGATAATGAAAAGAGCCGAATTCTCAACAGGCCAGCGTGGGTTGATATTAAAGCGCATATGTCCTGAGCCTTGAAGCAGGTGCGTCCCGTCCAGAGCTCCTGCCTCTTCTGCGCCGTGGACCCTGTGGCAGCCTGGCGAAGCCGTAGACCCCTTTTTCAGAACAATGTTTTAAATGCATTTAAAAAAGTGCATAGGCATGCCCAGGGTGGCATGGCCTTGGGATAGAACGTGATGGAAGATAATACAAGAAAAAAGATGTGTACATATGACTGGGTCATTTTGTTGTACAGCAGAAATTGGTACACCATTGAAAATCAACTCTACTTTAATTAAAAAAAACTCATAGGATCACAAAGAAAAGTCTCCCGACTAGTTACCAAACCCTTAAAAATGACATTTGCGGTGTTGTGATCTACGGGCTTCTTTAAAATTCATGCGCTAAGTAGCAAGATCTAACAACAGGTCTGTTAGTTGTCAGGACTGTGAGACCGGGCTGCCCATCAAGGATTCGTCACCGTCTCTGCAGAAAGTCGCTGGAACCGCCTGTGTCCATGACGGAGGAAACGCTGAATCCCGCCCACGTCGGTGGGAATGAAGATGTGACTTGTTTCGCCGTCAAGCTCGTGGACGCGGCCCCGGGCGAAGGCGGGGACAGAATACCACTGCCTTGAAGTCTGGTTTCTGGAAGCCGGGGTGCGGAGGGTGTGGCAGCGATCCCGGCAGACAGGCCCTGCCCCCAGGCTTATGGCCTCCGGGGTGACAGCACACAAGTGAATTCGGTCAAGCCCGCGCTTCGGGACATGACGCAAGTAAAGGGACCTTAAAGAAAACGGGGGAGGGAGTGTGGGGCGGCAGCTGGGGCCTTCACTTCCATGGAGCCGGCGGGGACCCCCCCACCCCCCGGGAATGGGGCTGGACCTCAGTGAGGGGACAGAGCAGATGCTTTTGCAGAAGATACTTCCAGGAGTTCCCGTCGTGGCTCAGTGGTTAACAAATCCAACTAGGAACCATGAGGTTGTGGGTTCAATCCCTGGCCTTGCTTAGTGGGTTAGGGATCCGGCGTTGCTCTGAGCTGTGGTGTAGGGCGGTGGCTACAGCTCCGATTAGACCCCTAGCCTGGGAACCTCCACATGCCACGGGTGCAGCCCTAGAAAAGGCAAAAAGACAAAAAAAAAATTAAAAAAAGAAGAAGATATTTCCAGCAAGTGGGAAATCTGTGTTCAAGAGATAGAAGGTAGAATTTCCTGTCGTGGCTCAGTGGAAGCGAATCTGACCAGCATCCCTGAGGGCGCGGGTTCAATCCCTGGCCTCGCTCAGAGGGTTAAGGATCCCGCAGTTGCTGTGAGCTGTGGTGTGTGTCGCAGATACGGCTCGGATCCCACATTGCTGTGGCTGTGGTGTAGGCCGGCAGCTACAGCTTTGATTCGACCCCTAGTCTGGGAACCTCCATATGCCACAGGCATGGCCCTAATTAAAAAAAAAAAAAAAAAACAAGTGAGAGATGTAGGGTATTCCATGCCCTGGCGGTCGGGCAGCAGGAGAGAGAATGGGGCATGGCAGGGGTGGCACAGCTGACTGGGTGTCCTCGTGGCATTGCAAGAGATGCCATGCAGCTGTCCGCCTTTCATTGTAAAGGACCCTCTGGTTTCTGTGCTGAGGGAGAGTGGGCACAGCAGGAGAAGCAGTGGGACTGGTAGGAGGCCTTGAACCAGGGAAGCGCTGATGAGACTCAGACCAGGGTGGCAGCAGTGGGATGGCTGAGATTCCTGATATCCATCGGAGCAAGACAAGTTTTAAAGCAATTGAAGAAACAGGGCTGCCAGGCATAAAAAGTAGGCCCGAGGGAGTTCCCTAGCGGCCTAGCGGTTAAGGATCCGGCATTGTCCCTGCTGTGGCTCAGGTTGATGCCGTGGTGTGGGTTCCATTGCTAGGCCCAGGGAACTTCCCACATGCTGAAGACAAGGCCAAATAATAATAATAATAGTAATAGTAATAAAAAGTAGGACTGGGTATTCTGGAATGTTAGGAAATATGGAAACAGTTTTTTAAAACCATCCCCAAAGGATTTTTCTTTTTCTTTAAGAAAAATCTGACTTAGGAGATGGCTTTGGATGAGAAGGCCTGTGTGTTGCCTGCTCCACAGGCAGCATCAAAAGGAACCAGGAAGAACTCGGGCTCATCCCCCCAGGGCCACCAAGGGCCAGGATTAGGGCAGGGGTGGGGAGCCTGGCCCTGCCCTGCATCACCCCGGGCAGCCCAGGCAGGCGTGACCTTGATGTCCCTGGCCGGGGGACCCTTGGCCCGATTAGATCAGGGACAGAAAGAGCCGCAGTGGCTCCCATGTGCTGGCCTGGGACCTGAGCCTGGGCAGGTTTCTCCAGGAAAGAGTTTCCCCAGAAAACCAAAAACCTTAAGAGTAGTTCTCCATGAAAAGCCATGTTGACTTTCCTTTAATGCTTTAATAAAACCACAAGACTTTTTTATAACCGTTTATTGAGAGAAAATTCACATAGCATACAATTTGCCCATTTAGAATGTACAATTCAGTGGTTTTTAGTATATTCACAGACATGAGCAGCCATCAGCACAGTCAAATTTAGGACTTTTTTTTTTTTGTCTTTTGTCTTTTTAGGCTGCACCTGTGGCACATGGAGGTTCCCAGGCTAGGGGTAGCATCCGAGCCACATCTGCGACCTACACCACAGCCTCAGCAACGCCAAATCCTTAACTCACTGAGCAAGGCCAGGGAGCAAATACGCATCCTCATGGATACTAGTTGAGTTTGTTACCCACTGAGCCACGACAGGAACTCCCAACTTTAGGACATTTTTATTTTGGAAAAAATCCCCGTGTTTTTTTAACTATTATCCTCTAAACCACTCCTCACCTGTTTCCCTGCTCTAAGCATTAATGGAGCCCTTTTCTATCCATGTGGATTTGCCTATTCTGGACATTTCATATAAAAGGAGACATAGAATTGGAGTTCCCGCTGTGGCTCAGCAATAACAAACCTGACTAGTAAGCATGAGGGTGTGGGTTCAATCCCTGGTCTCGCTCAGTGGGTTAAGGATCTGGTGTGGCCGTGAGCTGTGGTGTAGGTCACAGACACGGCTCGGATCCCACGTTGCTGTGGCTCTGGCGTAGGCCGGCAGCTGCAGCTCCAATTCGAGCCCTAGCCTGGGAACTTCCATATGCTGCAGGTGCGGCCCTAAAAAGCAAAATAAAATAAAAAATAAGAAATCAATGGAAACATAGAATGTGTTTTTCTGTGACAGGCTCCCTCACTTAGCACGTTTTCAGAGTTCACCCCTGGTGTAGCCTGTGTCAGTCCTTCGTTCCACTTGTGGCGGAGTAGCCCGCGACTACGAATGTACCAAATTTAAAAATCCATTCCTAATGGACACTGGGTTATTTCTACCTGTTGGCTCTTATGAATGATGCTGCTATAAATGCTCATATGAAAGCTTTTGTGGGAACGTGTTTTCATTCCCACTGGGTGGGACCCTAGGAGTGGAAATACTGGGCCACATGGGAACTCTGTCTTGAGCCAGCGGAGAAACCTCTGCACTATTTAAATGGCTGCACCATCTTACAGCCCCACCAACAGAGTAGGAGGTTCTGATACCCCCACACCCTCACCAGCGCTGGTCACTGTCAGACTTTTTCGTTGTGGCCACCCTGTGGTGTAACTGCATGAAGTGGCATCTTACTGTGGTTGGATTTCCTCTCCTCTGATGGCTGTAATGATGCCGAGCATCTCTCCATGTGCTTACCAGCCATTTGGATGTCTTCTTTGTAGGAATGTCTATTCAGCTCACTTGCCCGGTTTTTAAATATTTTTTGGCCACACCTGTGGCATGCGGCATTTCCCCCGGGCCAGAGATCAAACCCGCACCACAGCGGTGACCTGAGCTACAGCAGTGACAACACCAGATCCTTAACCACTAGGCCACCTGCAAACACTTCATTTGCCCATTTCTAAGTTACGTCATCTGTTCTTTTTACTATTTGTGTTTACAGATGTTCTTTACACATTCCAGATACAAGTCCCTTATCAAAGATATGATTTTTCAAATGGTATCTCCCATTATGTGGGTTGTCTCTTTATTTTCTTGATAATGTCCTTTGAAGCGTAGGTGTTTTTAATTTTGATGACATCCAGTTTATCTGTTTTTTCTTTTGTGGCTCATGTTTTTGGTGTCATATCTAAGATGTGTATCACATCTATTGTGCCTTGTACAATTGCCAAACTTGGGTCACATCCATTGCCAAATCTGAAGTCATGAAGATACCCCTGTTTTCTTCCAAGAGTTGTATGGTTCTGGCTCTTATGTTTAGCTCTTTGATCTGTTTTGAGTTAATTTTTACATGGTGTGAGGGAAGGGTGCAATTCCATTCTTTAGCTTTGTGGCTATATCCAGCTGACCTTTCCTTGAAGAGACTGTTCTTTCCACACTGAATGGTCTTGGCACGCTTGTTGAAAATCAATTGGCCATAGACAGGGAGCATTATTTCTGGACTCTCAGTTCTAGCCCATTGATCTGTCTGTCTTGCCAGTGCTAGCTCTACACTGTCTCGATTTCTGCTGCTTTGCAGTGAGTTTTGAAATGGGAATGTGCCAGTCTCCCAACTTGTTCTTTCGAGATTGTTGACTCTTCTCGGTCCGGTGCAATAGCACTTGAATTGTAGGATCACCTCGTCAGTTTCTACAAAGAGGCCAGCTGTGATTCTGATAGGGATCCCCCGGAATCTGTAGATCAACTAGGGAGCATTGTCATCTTAACAATACTGTCTTCCAGTCCATATGCACATGGGGTGTTTTCCATTTATTTAGATCTTGTTTTAATTCCTCTCGGTGATAAAACCATGGGTTGTTTTGGAAGCATCTTGAGGGCTTCTGGAGAGCTGATCTTTTCAGAGCACGGCTCCCTAGAGCGAGTGCAAAGTGTGAAGTCTGTGCCTGTGGCATCGATGCAGACTGGGGTGAGCAAACCCAGGAAGTTAGATGGAATGGAATTGGGTTTGGGTTTTGTTCTGACCTTGAAAGACTCCCCTGCCTGTGGCAAGTCTCAACCCTCACCAGCCACCCAGACAGATGGTTTCTCAACACTCCCTCTTATTGCTATATCAGTATATATAGAGGACCTGGGCATTTTCTTGGCTTGCTTGCTTGCTTGCTTGCTTGCTTGCTTGCTTGATTTATTTATTTATTTATTTATTTATTTATTTCTGTCTTTTTTAGGGCTGCAGCTGCTGGCCTACACCACCGCAACAGGGGATCTGAGCTGCATCTGCACCCTACACCACAGCTCATGGAAATACCAGGTCCTTAACCCACTGAGCAAGGCCAGGGATGGAACCTGCATCCTCATGGATCCTAATCGGGTTTGTTACCAACAAGCCACGATGGAAACTCCTCTTGGCTTTGATTTTTAACACTGCCTTTTCCCTTTGTCCCTGAAAATATTCCTCTCTTTCTCATAGCTGGGGGGGGTCATCACATCTGAGGGTCCCCAGCCTTCCTGGTTCACACTCTCACATGTGTGAGGGGGGGTCACTCCATGTACCCGATGCATATGTCCCCACGCTTAGCACAACTCACTGAAAAGACCACCCTTCCCCCCTGCATTGCAGCACCACTTTTGTTGCAGATCAGACCGCCACGTTGGTGGGGTCGGTCTGCTTCTGGACCTTCTGTTCCTTTAGGGTATTTGTCTGTTCTTGCTTCATATCCAACTGTTTTAATTACAACGGTTGCATAAGAAATCTTGTTTGCATAGTGTTACAGATTGAATATTTGTACCCTCAACCCAGTTCATATGTGAAGCCCCAACCCAAGTGGGCCTGAGATTACACTGAATCTATAGATCATTTAGGGAGAACTGGCATCTTTTCAGTATGCCATTTTCCAATCTATGCATATGGTACCTTGCATCCATTTATTAAGATTTTCAAAAATTTTATGGTTTCGTGTGCAGACGTCTTGTATAACTTGAGTAGTTTTCTTTCTAGCTTTTGATATTTTTACAATGTTGTAAATTCCGTAATTTTTTAAATTCCATCAATGAATTATTATTGTTATAGAAATACTGTTATATATTGACCTTGCATTCATCCGTCTTGCTAAATTTCACTTACCAAATGTACTCTTTTGTAAATTCTTTTGGATTTTTTTATACCATTCTTTTTTTGCTTTTTTGTCTTTTTGTCTTTTTAGGGCCACAGCCACGTCATATGGAGGTTCCCAGGCTAGGGGTCGAATGGGAGCTACAGCCTCATGGTTCCTCGTCAGATTCGTTTCTGCTGCTCCACAACGGGAACTCCTAGCATTCATTTTAAAATAATTTTCTCCTACTCTGGTCACTAATTGTTTGGTCGCAAGCAACAGAAATCCCTTGAAGAAAGTTCAGGTAAAAGTAAAGTGAGTATCAGACCCCAGGGGATGCTGGGAAAACAGGGGCAGGGAGTCCGTCCGGGTGGCTTTGTAGGACCTCTCGTTAGCCCTGTCTCCCGTGGACCCTGTGGCCCTGGGTCCTCTGCTCGTCCCGCACACTCTGAGGATGGACCCGCTTCCTGGCCTGTGGTCTGCCTCCATGCGGCCTTGCAGGGTCAGCACCCCCAGTGTGTCTGGCCTCAGGGTTTGGGGACAGCCTGCTTGGCCCCAAAATGGGTGCCCCTGGTTCCTCTGCTGCAGCAAAAGGCAGGGGGCGAGTCAGCAACATGGGGGCCTCGTCCCCCTGGGAGCCTGGGCAGCACATTTGCTGCAGGACCCTGCATGTCTCTTTTGCAGAAAACTTGGAAAATAGGCATATGAGCTTTCCCCTCCCAAATCTGCTCTAATTCTGCCTAGTATTTTTCCCAAATCTTCTCTCTACATAGAAGTTTACAAATTTGAATGATGTTGTGTATGTATATATGTGTGTGTGTGTACGTGTGTGTACACACATATGCTTGCTTCACTTAATTTTATGTCATTAGTATTTCCCATTTCATTAAACACCCTTCAAAAGCCTCATCTTAATGGCTTGATAGAATGTGTACTATTCTATTCTATGGCTATAGCATAATTCAATTAACAGTTCCTATTTTTAGACTTCCGGTTCTTTCCAGTTTTTAACAAATAAGTGTCACTGAGGTGAGCAGTCTTTTTTTTTTATTATTACTCAAATGAATTTATCACATCTGTAAGGGGTGAGCAGTCTTGTGCTTCACGTCTGACCTGATCTCCGGTAGTTTCCTTAAGATCGAGTCCAAGAAGTAGAATTACTGGTCAACAGATGTGAACGCTGCGAAGTCTCTTGATATGTCAGAGTGATTCCAGAAGTTTCTACTCATTTACTCTTCTTTCTACAAATCTGAGATGCCCGCTTCTCCCTCTAGGATTGAGTATTAGCTTTTTGTTTTTTCTTTGCCTTTTCTAGGGCCCCTGGCATACGGAGGTTCCCAGGCTAGGGGTCAAATCGGAGCTGTAGCCACCAGCCTACGCCAGAGCCACAGCAAAGCCAGATCCGAGCCGCATCTGCGACACACACCACAGCTCACGGCAACACCGGATCCTCAACCCACTGAGCAAGGCCAGGGATCGAATCCGCAACCTCATGGTTCCCAGTCAGATTCGTTAACCACTGTGCCATGACGGGAACTCCAATATTAGCTTTTAAGAAAAATATTTTCTAGTTTAATAGATGAAAAAAATTTCATCTCATTATTTTAATTTGTAGGCTTTTTTTTTTTTTTGCTACACCCAGGGCATGTGGAAATTCCCAGGCTGGGGTCTGAATCTGAGCCACAGCGGCGACCTACACCACGGCAGCAGAAATGCAGTGTCCTTAACCTGCTGCACCACAGCAGGGACTTCTCAGTGTGCATGTTCCAAGCGAGGTTGAATTTATACCCCAAGTGTCCTGCTCTCTCAGCTTGTTCCCTGTGGGCTGCCTGAGTTGGCCCGTTTGTCTCCAGCGTCCGTCGGTCTTACCGGTTTGCAGAAGCTCACTGCGTGTTGAGAACATCGACCCTGTTGCAGGCCCTCTCTCTCTCCCGGCGGCCGCCCGGCCGGCCTGGGCTCTGCTGGCCCCGCAGTCATGGAAGGAGGCGATGAAGATCTCGGCCTCTTGCGGCCGGAACTTGAGCCTGGGGTCTGGTCTTAGCTCATGGGTGACAGCCCACCATCGGGCGAGGGAGCCCTGGTCCACGGCCACCATCAGCACGGTGCTGGGTGTGGCTGTGGGGGCAGCGAGGTGGGACCCCTGTGTTGCCACCGACACTCTGTCTCTGCTTGGACCCGTGCCTCTGACTTGCCTGTGGCTCATTCAGCCTCTGCCAGCCACATCTTCACTGTTGATCACGTCCCTGGCTTCCTCCTTATCCTGTCCCCATTGTCATCTTGCCAGTAGGTAACCAGCTTTTACTGAGCCCTGCTGGGGTTTGGCCACAGGACTCGGTCCTGCAGCCCAGTCCCTCTGGCATGGCTCAGTTGCCCCAGCCTGTCCCCTCCTGACCCTCTCCTGTCCCCCTGCCTCCCCTTGTCCTCCTCCTGTCCTCTTCTGTTCTCTTGCGGTCCCCTTCCTGCACTCTCCTGCTTCCTCCCTTCCCTTCCTGTCCCTCTCCTGTCCCCTTCTGTCCCCTGTTATCTCTCTCCTATACCCTTTCGTCCCCTCCCATCCCCTCCTGTCCCTGCACTGTATGAATGGCTCCCGCCCTCAGCCTGTTGCCCGGTCTGCACTGCATCTACCACGTGGAACGGAGGCAGCTCCTGGCACCCACAGGCATCCCGTTTCCCAGCCGTGCAGACCACGTAGTGAATTGAGAACACCAGGATAAAGCTCTAGGGAAGCAGCTCTTTGCTGGCCTCCTGGTATGTTGCAAAGTCCCTGGGGACAGGAGCCTCTGCCCTTGGTTTCAGGTTCCTGAGTCTGAGACATCGTTGTGTCCTAAAGTATCGGTTGTGTCCCTGAGCCACCAGCTGACACTGGTGGGACAAGCCGCTTTCCCTCTCACAGCCTGTCCAGGTGGCCCGGCTGAGTCAGGCCCCTCAGTCCCCAGGCGTGTGTCCTCCCTGACCTGGGGGCGGGCAGGGGTCTCGCTCTGTGCCGGTGGCCTCTCCCTTCCGTTCCTGAAGGTCTCTGAAACCCACACCGTGGGAAGCGTGGAGGGTTTGGAGACAGGAGACTTTATTTGGCATCTGGCCCTGGTCCTTCCAGCCTTGTGACCTTACGGGTTGTCTGCCCTTTCCAGACTGGTTCCCTTACCTGGGAAAGGGGGCCCAGACCCAGCCAGAGCCCACAGGATGGCCAAGCAAGGTGGTGTGACAAGTGACCCTCCAGGTGCTGAGTGTGGGTGACACATGACGCTCACCTGCTGTTTGGAAAGGCATAGGGTGTTCTGTGCCCCTGAGCGATCCTTTGCAGAGGGGGCTCCAGAGGAATCCTGGATCAGAAGTGGTGCTGACTCCTCTCGTGAAACAGACCCTGCCCCGATCCCATCCCCTGCCCCGTCCTTCCGGGGGCGTGAAGTGGGCTCCCAGACCCATCCTGACTCCCTGCAGCCTTGACTCAGCGCCCTCCATGTAGGGGTGGGAAGGCCTCGTCTTGTCCTCAAACAGCTCAAAGTCCTTCCGGGGCACAGCAGAACCCCTGGGGAGGGTGGGCAGCGGCTAGTGGCTGTGCGTATGGGAGCACAGGGCCGGTCCCCCAACCCTGCTGGGAGGCAGGGCAGGCCCTGACAAGAGTGAGGCTTTGGGCCAGTCTGGAGGGCCAGGTAGCACTGGCCACGTTTTCTCTCGATCGCGTCGTGAGCTCTTGGCCGTAGGACCTGGATGGTCCATGTGCTCCGTGTGGGGTGGCACAGAGCAGACTCAGGACGTGGCGGACCCAAACCCAGACGTCCTGCCGTCCCAAGAGAACGTACCTCTGTTGGCTGCCATCAGTAGGTCAGGACCCCAGGGCAATAGGCGGCCTCGGGTTAAGCCTCAGCTGGACTCAGGGCCGTCGGGCACCTGCTGCTGTTGTGGGTCCTGGGCGGGGGGGGGAGATGATGGCGTCTGAGTCCGCACGGGGTCGGGAGGCCCGCCCGTCTGTCCCGGGGCCAGGGCCTGGGAGCACGGTGCGTGTGGGCTCCCGGGCCCCAGACGGCAGCCCGCTCCCCGTGAAACCGAGGCCCTATGCTGGGAATGACAAATGACCAAAAAATCAATTTGTAATCTGATTGGAGGGTTTTGATTTCCTCTGATGAGTTTAAATTTCATTAAAAGCAACCTTATTCCAGCATAAAAGGAACCCTTGAAGGGTAAAGCGGGGGATTGTCTCACGGAGGATGGAGCGGCCCGACTCTTTTGTGTGGTTTATTCATCGCATTAATTGGGAGGCCCAACCCGGGGTGTCCGTTGGCAGCTGCGCCGTTATCGGGCCTGGGATCGGCCGGCCGGGCTCAAAGCACAAGGACTCACATTCAGGACTCGCTCTTCGGCATATTGACACTTGAGTTATCAACAACGCTTATTATCTGCCGGGGGGCGGGGGGCTCGCCGCTCGTGGGGACGGGGGGCCGCAAATGGCTGCGGCGGCGGGGCCTCGGCCTCCTCCTAATTGTGTGTGTGCCCTGGAAAAAGTGATCATGGCAGCCCCTTGTCTTGATGAGAAATTGACATTTTCCGAGGACTTCCCCGGGTGCCGAGCAAGGAGATAAGGCTGGAGTTGTTTTAAAGGAGGGCACTTTCCTTCCTTTCAGGGGCCTCTTTATTGCTCCTGTTGACACACTTGATGAGTATGGATTTCATGAGGTCTTTTTCAGCATTTGAACTATAAAAGGTTCAGAATGACACCACCCCTTATAGACAAAAGATAACCTTGCCCTTTGAATATATCGATTCTTGATTAACTAGGCTGTTTAATGCAATGAAATGAGGCATTAGATTGAAGCCCATTTCAAGTGCTTTGAATAATCTTTAAAAGCTTGAAAGACCATAGACGCGGCCTGACAATAATTGGCGTACATTTGGAGAGAATGCAGTTCTCGCTTTGGGTTCAAAACACAGACATGAAATTACTGCCACCCCCACCCCCCGCCCCCTGGGTCGCAGAGCCCCAGCAAGCCGGCCCCCACCCAGCCCTGAGCAGGCATTGCTGGCACGGCTTGGAGAAGGGGAGGAGATGAGGTTGGCCCCCAGCACGGGGGGCAGGAGCGGAGGGGAGGGGCGGGGAGGGGCCAGGCTGCAGCCTCGGACCCCGTGAGCCTCTTTCTTGCTGTTTCTTTAAGGCTGAAATGAGAATGCAGTCAAAGGAACCCGATTGTCGTTGACTGAAGAAAAAGGTATTCACAAGTTTCTTTATGTGTTGAATAATTGTTTCCTGTTTTGCTCAGCAGAACAAGTAATTAAGACAACACTTGTGAGCTCTAATTTGGATCACACGTACGTGGATGTGTTAGGAGCTGCAAGCCAAAACATGCAAAACCAGCCTTTCATCGAGGAGAAAAGGAAAAGTCTGGAATGCAAGGGAACACCGGGGAGCCGAACGCGGCTGCGTGAACCAGAACCCACTGCTGACGGCCCATCCCGTTAGAGCCCGCGCCTTTGGCTACACCCGCGTGCAGCCCGGGGCCGTGGGGGCTGTGTCATGCCACGCAGCGGACCTGGAGCTGGTGATGGGTCCCTCAGCTCAGAGCTCGCCAGCACGAGGAACTGGGGTCTGCCTGCCTGTCCGTCCGTCCGTCTGTCGCCTTCCCAAGCTGCACGGAGCCCTGGTGGAGCACGGTGTCAGGGACAGAGGCATGTCTGGACTAGCCGAGCCCTTGTGGTCAATCTGCCAAGCCTCGGGCTCCGAAGCAGAGGCCCAGGGGCAGGGGTGGCGGTGGGGAGCAGTGGCCAAGCCCCCTGGGAACCTGCAGGTTGCCTCTGAGCCACAGGGCTGTTGTGGCCCTGGGTCTGACCCAGAGTCATGACCAGATGGTCAAGCGGGCGTGCAGTGTACGTCTGGGGACCAGAGCCACGCAAGGAACAAGAACGTCTCCATGCAGGTTGGATGAGGCTTGGGCGGTGGGCAACCTTGGAGAAGGTTCTGTCATGAATGGTTTCACCTCGGCCGAGAGGGCGCCGGGGTCCAGGGCGCGCCGACGGCCCCCACCCCGCCCTGCCCCCCGTGACTGGTGCGTGTCCAGCCGGCCAGTGCAAAGCAGCACAACAGATCACGGTACCCGAAGTGAAATTCACAGACAAGAAATACTTTAATTAAATATTGTGTAAAATGAACATTTTTATACAGTTAAATATCTGAAAAAATGTACAGATAAAACAATCTTATTGTAGGGTCTTTAACAGTAAAATCTACCATTTAGTGGCGCTCTCGGTTTTGAGACAATGAAGCCATGAGGGCGACTAATTCACCTAAAACACAAACCAAGTGCAGGGGCGGAAAGACTTGCAAACGTCCCTATACCATGGACACGGGAGCTTGCTTTCTTGGGTCAGACCCTTCCTTAGACAAAATTAAACGGAGGCAATTTAGTTCCAAAGTGACTTCTCAGGCTCGTCACGGGGCCAGAGTGTGACCCGCCCACCCCGGGGGACGTTCGGCTCCTTTCATTTCGTCCCTCACACGGACCCTTTCTTAAGTCCTGCGTTGTTTTACTGGGGGGTTTGTCAAGAAAGTTTGAAAAAGTCCCTCCTTTTTGTTTGAGATCTGATTTCTGCTGCAGTCTGCCAGATGCTGGCTGTGCCGTGTCTGCCAAGGGAAGGGAACACAGCCGACCCGCTTGGTCTCACCGTGGGTTTGGCACGAATAGGTCGAGCCTCTGAAGGAGGTCCTTCCCGTTGAAAAGGGACAGGCAGTGTGCTGTTGGGGTTGATCACAGCAAAAGTTAAAAAGGAATTTTCAATGAGGGGCCGATGCGGGTCCCCAGAAACCTCTCTGCCTCTGAGCGGGGCCTGGGAGAAGGCAGGATGCAGCAGAACCAGGCCCAGGAGGGAGGGACTTGTGGATCACCGGGCTTGTGCTTTTGTGTGTGTGTGTGTGTGTGTGTGTGTGTGTTTACACCATAACTCTCCAAAGGAAATATTGATTAACAATTGTGGTATAAGCCTGTGATAAAATAGCACAAAGGTTCCTTAAAGAAGTCCACTTTTAAGGCATCAGAGAAGTTCATGTGGCAAACATTTTAATTAAAACATCAGAAGTAAATTTTATTTTAAACTTTAGGCCTCTGAATTCTTCCAGTAAACACAGTTCAGCTATGTGGCAAAGTCATGAGTGGCAGCTAAAATGACTTTTTACATTCTACCAAAAAAAAAAAAAAAAAACGAATAAAATAAGGACACAGCCCCAAACGGTGTCACCTCTTCGTGGCCGTTTCACATGCACGGATTCTACTAGGATTTGTCACAGCCGGGTTGGGGGGGGCACCGTTATGTTTTGACTATACAACAAACTTTTTTTTTTCTTCAAAAGTATTTGTTCAGATAACTTAAAAATAATATAAAAATAAACAATGAATTTGACTTTTCCTCAAAATAAAAAAAAAAATGACGAGAAGTCTAAACAAAGACAAATTTGGGAAGGACAAAGGAAATGCAGGGATGCTGGTTCAGCGAACAAAACAGATCAAACAGACAGTTCTTGGCTTAATGCTCTTGTCCCAGCATCGCAACACCAGGCCATGATCGAAAAACCGATACAGACAAGAAAAAAAAAAAAGAAAAGATAAAAAAAAAACAGGAACAAAAAATGGCAGGAAAAGCAATGTACAAAATTTCAAAGATAAATACAATATTTATAATTGATATGTTACAAAATAAAGTCCCTTCGCAACAGCAAGTGTTCATGGAAAAGGAAGTGTTGGATGGAGACCATTTTATTCCTTACAAGATGCATAAGGAATAAAACTTGTTTTTCTCTAAATATTGAAGTGGATCTGAAAAAAATTCAAGACAAGTGTATAAATAGTTAGCTACAACTTTGGCAAAATCACAAAAGTCTACAATTTTATAACCACATACAAAACACATCGGGGAAGAAGGATCTAGAAGTCAAAAGGACAATTTCTGGTACAAGAAACATGGACCTCACAGTAGCCTAAGAATGCAATAGTATACAGTGCTAGCAAAAGTTGAAAAAAAAGTCGCAGATCACACTTGCTTAACAGGAAGCTCTAGCAGTGGGAGAATAGTTTCACCAACAGACAGTAGCATTTTTTTTCTCTGTCAGTGTGCTTGTTGAAGGCAAGAGAATTCAATATCAAAGTTACAATTTCTAACTACAATAAGTTACAAAGTTTCATTTCATTAAGATGAAGTTAAGCGATGGGAAACCCTCCCCCCTCCCTGCCACCCCGTTCTCCTCATCACACAGTCTCCCTTTCTCCCAGTTTGATGGCTCAGACCTCCTTGGCCCCCCTTTTCTCACCACAGAAAAATATTTCACATTATAGAGAGATACACAACCATTGTGACTCTAAGTATGAGTACAGAAAAATGTTTGGAGGCATTTTTCGTCAGTGTTTCATGATAATCAAAACGGTGCATTCACAGAGCTTCTCCCAACACATAGCAAGTACTAGACAGAGCCAAGACGGAGTCGGAAACTTTATACAAAATAGGCGTCGCTTTGTTTTCCTTAATCTTCAGGACTGGGAAATGTGAAAAGTTCGCTCAGTAAAATGGAATTGTTCGTGAAGAAGTAGGTTGTTTGCATGTCGATTCTTACTAGTTTAAATAAAATCTTTAAACAAAGTCTCTGGTAGCCTCTCAGCCGCTGCTGATGTGCTGCTGAAGGTACTGACTCCATCAGCAGTCGCACGCACTAACGTGTCCCCTGAAGTCCATCCTGGGATATGCTGGGCGTGGCGGAAGGTAACCTCACATTGGCGGGACTACCAGCCCAGACATAGCTGAAAGAGAGGGGGGCAGGTCAGGGGGGCCTCTCACCGCGGCGGGCCGGCCTCCCTGGGCTGCGGTCAACAGTGTTCTCCGCTGACCAGCCGTGGGCTCGGTCAAGGGCACCTACTGCATGGGACGGGGGTGCCTGCGGGGACAGCCCCCCGAGTCCTCGCCTACGGCGGCCCTCCTCAGAGGCCTCACGGGGCCGAGGGAAAGGCTGCTGGCCTTTTGCGTGCGCAGGGGCCACTGCCCACACCTCTCGGTGGCTGGCTCAGAGCAGACGGAGGCCCAGACTCCCTAGAGGCCACCTCCGTCGACAGACGTGAACCAACCCGGTCACTTCCGTGACACCAGCCAAGGCCGGCTCTCGGGCCAGGGGCACCCGGGCACCGCTCGGGCCCCCTCGGTCAAACTGGACATGCCTGGTTTCCCCTCTGCTCTCAGCCCTGGCCCTGGCCCTCCTGCCATTCGCTCTGTATCGTAATGGTGAGTCGCGGGCTCGCCAAGGTCAAAGCCACTCACAGCCCACCTGGTTTGCACGCTCAGGGCCCAGGGCCCCGCAGAGACACGAGTCACAGCTCCACCTTAGGGAGCGTGTCCCTTCTCGGAAGCAAACAGGAAACTCGCACTCAAATGCCAAGGGCGGCAGAGCTTCCCAGTGAACTCCTGGTGCAGATGCAATTTAAAAATCTCTTAACTTTCGTGTTGTTTAACTTTGGTCAGAGTGGTGGAGCTCATTAATTTATGTATGAGCATTAATACGTCTGTTCATGTCGTGACGGGAGCTTCAATTTCTCAGGTCATTAATTGCAACAATATTAATTTACCTCCGACTCACCGTTACAACGTTATGGTTTGGGAGACCTGTTGTGTACACACGGCGCCGACTCGCAACGGGCCTCGGCACCGCGTGGACGGACGGATGGATGGACGGACGGCGGGCAGGGCCGTGGCACCTGGCCCCCTGCCGCTGAAGCAACTGTGGTCTGGTGACCGCTGCCGGCTCCCAGGCCAGTCGGCGGCCCCTCGGGGCTGGGCGTCCCTCTCATGGGCTAACAGGTGTTGTGCAGACAATTATTGCAAATCACTGATACCTTTCCAGTTCCTTTTTTGAGCATTAGTTCATCAAAGTGAAATATGCCACCGACTTCACAAAAGGGCCAGTTTGTCTTCTCCACGGTAGCGTCCTCAGCACCCAGCAGAGAGCCTGGCACATAGTAGGCGCTCAGTAAATACTGGTTGAATGGATTCATTTTTTTAAAGGAGTAACTGGATTTGCTTTTCACCGGGAAGAGCATATACCAAACGTGGTGTCTGCAAGAGGCCAGACGACGGCCACTTAATTTCAGTGCCTGCGGCCTCCGTCACCGAGAGCCACGTGCAACCCCACGAGGCCCAGGGGCCCTCACGCGGCCCCGCCTGCCGCTCGCCCCCCCGGGCCACTGCCCAGAGGGCCCAGCACTGGGCGGACGCGGGTGCCCGCTCCGCGGGGCCGTTGTCTGTGGGCAGCTGTGTCAGGCGGGGCCTCCCGCTGCCCTCGGGCGGGACCTTCTCCCTCGGTCTCTGACAGAGCTGGCCTACGAAGACCAGCTTCCGTCCAGCTGGTGCATGCACGGCCCCGGGCGGGGTGCGCGCCCTGCCAAGGGCAACCCGGCCTCGTGGGCCCCGCGGTCTGTGAGACCGGGGATGAGCGCGGGCAGGGCGGGCCGAGATCCGGAGCTGGGCTCTGCGGGTGGCACCGTGACCCACCACCCAGGCCTGGGCTGCTCCGCGGCCTCGTGACACGGAGGCTGCGGGCCCCGGAGCTCCAGGCTGGCCCCTGCCCTCGCTGTTGGCTGAACGGGACGGAACTCGGGCCCCTGCTGCCTTCACCACGTCCCGTTTCTCCCCCGTGGTGTGGGCTGCTTTACCACGAGGACACTGAGGTGGTGCTGGGAGGAGGAGGACCCAGAGGGCGCGAGTGGGGGCCGTGTGGCATCCTGGCGGACAGAGCAGAGCATGCAACGGCCGGGGCTGCCCGGCCTGGAGCCGGGGGTGCCTGCGGGAGGGGCGGCGCTCCCGCCCCCCAGGGAGAGGCCCTCACCCAGCCCGGCCTGCCTGCCCCGGGGACCTCGGGGCGCTCCTCGGCCACGGCCTCAGGCCGGCGCACCCTCACCTTGCAGTCCGTTCCCATTGGCGCTGGTGCAGGAAGGAGGAGGGGAGGCTTGGGGCCGGACCACGGGCGCGAAGGCGCTCTTTTGTTTCACTGCAGAGATGACATTGGCAGGTGAGAATGAGAAAATGCCGTGTGTACTGCTACAGTTTGAAGGGAGGGTGACCGAAGAGGCTGCCATGGTGGGGCTGGACGGCACTACTGCAACAAAGCAAACATGGTCAGGACGCGCGACGCCGGGCACGGCCACACGACAGAGAGCCCCAGGGCCCGCCTGGGACCTCGGCCAGCAGAGCAAGCACGAGAGGTTTCTGGCTTGGCCGCGCTCTGGATAACGGGCGACTCTCTGTCGGACTTTCGTTTCCAATCGGGCGGCCCCGTTTGGTGCCGATTTCGTTTGGGTTTCCAATGGGACCGCGTGGGGCCCAAGCCGCTTGGGGCCAAGTTACTGTGGTCCGTGGACGCCCAGCCTCCAGAGCCACCCTTCCTTTTAGCCAGTAGCTCACACCACAGAACATCCAAGCAACGCACACATGTGACTCTGCAGCGATCATGAATCTGGGTGATGACGTGTGACAAAAACAGACACTTACTGCCGTAGGGAGAGTTAGCGGAGGAGCCATTAAGAAATCCAGGCGAGCCCGGGACCCCTAGATTGGCCATGGCGCCACTTCCATATCCATTCATGCTAGTGCTGACTGTGTTGTAATTGGACTGCTGGGGAGTGCTGCTGGGGACGTAGCCTCGCGGGGACACGCTGCTTGTATTGCGACTGTAGCCGACTGTTAAAACCCCCCCCGGCCAAAAATAACGTTATTATCAGGGAGAGACACTTGGGGGGGGGCTCCCCGCAAATCTCCATCATATAGTAAACATTTTTAATTGACCGTATGCCTTCCTCCAGCCCCAGCGCCTCTCGCCAGCTCAGATAACCTTATCACGCCAGCCCTGCTCGAGCATCCTCGCCGAGCCCCGTCCCGTCTCCGCGGCCTCGACAGCGGCCCGCACGCGCTTCGATCGAACGTCAGCTCAGCTGCTCTCACGTTTCTCTTTAGAAGCAATTATCCACAGCTCGGCTTCCTGGGCTGCCCCCTCCCCCGCCCCCCCACTACCTGAACTGTCGGCCCCTGCAGACCTTCAAATGCCAGGGCTGACAAGGAGAGCTTGTTTGTGGCCAGGACTCCCCAGGAAAGGCTGTTTGGGGGTCTTCGTCTCGACGGAGGCTATCTCCGTCAGCGGGGGGAGCAGGGAGCGGGAGACCCCCTCCCTCCTTGGGATGAGGGTGAGCGGAAGCCAGGGGAGGCGTGTGCTGAGATCACTGCCTATGCAGCGAGGCGGGGGTGGGCAACGGGCGCCTTTCCCCACATACCCCTTCCCAACTCAGAAACCAGCCCCCCATCCGGGGACACGCACCCAGGAAGGGTCCCATCGGCTCCCTAGGTCACAGCTATCCTACAGCGTATCCCAGCCTTTCCAGGAAAGCAAAGCCACAATAGAGCCAACCAAGGAAACTTCTAGCAAATACCAGTAA